>NC_087269.1:39681866-39904366 GCF_015220805.1 Pogoniulus pusillus
TCAACAATATTAATTTGGGAAAATATCATCTCGCTTCAATTAATTTCCCCTCCCCAACACCCCTTAAAAAGAGCAACCTGAGTTAATTTCTCTGTATTGCTATTTGTAAGAGGTGGTCTTAAAAAAAAAACACAACAATTAAAAAGTTGATCTTTATACTCTTTTTTTTTTTTTTTTAAATTTATCCCCTCTCCCTCCCTTGAATTAAACTCTCTCCAGATGATTTAATGTTATTATGACTATGTTTAAGGGTCAACTATCTTTATTTCCAGTGCTAACTCCAGTGTGTTTTCCTACAGCAAGGACCACATACTATTTTTATTGAGCATGCCCCACAAGTGACGGTGTCTCCACGCAGTGCTGGGGACCGGTTCATGGCCCAAAGCCAAACCCTATCCCAAATAAAAGGAAAAATCCCTGGGTTTTTCCACAGTTCTGTGTATGCAATGGGCACTGTGCCTAAAACACACATGCAAAGGTTGTTGCCCAAGCCTCTGCTTTTAATTTGATTCCTCTAAAGTTGGGATTTACCTGCAGACTGCCTCCTCAGCTCACCCAAGAAGCAGCAAGTTGCAGCCGCTCCCACCAAAGGGAAAATAAATCAAAAGTTTAAGGATTATACTTTATTCATACTCTGATCTTTCAGCAAAATAAAAAAGAGAAATGTCTCAGGGATGTGTATTTATCTTGGTCTGGGCCTACTTTAGCAGTTTTTACCCTTTGGCTTCACCTCAAGCAAAACACTATCAAGTGAGCCAAAAGTGATGATAAACACATACATATACACACAGAGAGCTCTGAAGTTTCTCCTTCCTGAGGAGGGAAAAAGCTCCAGCAGCAGCCTACTGGAGTTCCTCTCATTCCCAGCACTGCTGAGTGACAGCTTTATTGTTAAATAAAGCAAATTAATTGCTCCACTGTCTTAACTAGTTGCTAGAAATGAAAATCTTCACTTGTTTAGCTGCCAAAAATAATGACAGAAATAAAAACACGTTACAAAGCCAAGGGTTTCTCAGGAAAGCTAAATATAACAGGTCTAATTTTGCCCTGGGCAGATTCACTGGGGCATTTCCCAGTGACTTCTGAGGGAATTTCATGAGTGTTTTTAAAGAAGAACCTCTCCTCCACACTTGACATATCAAGTACACATCCTGCAGCTTTTGTTTTACTCTGTCTTTGCTCAAGTGCACGCGTGCCTTTGTACAGTTCTCTTTCCACAGGAGCTATTCAGAACCATTTTAGAGTTTACTTATGTTCTTTACTACTCATAATAATTTTTCAGTTGGCTTAAGTTCTTTGCCATTTGTAATAATTGTACCATTTTACATATGTTCTTTTCTGTTCATAATAATTTTATGATTTACTTATGCTCCTCACTACTCAGGGTAATTTTACCATTTACTTATGCTCTTTACTACTCATAATAATTTCACAAGTTACTTGGATTCTTTACTATTCCTAATAATTTTACAATTTGCTTTTGCTCTTTGCTATTCATATTGATTTTACAATTTACTCCTGTTCTCTTCTGCTCACAATAATTTTACAGCTGACTTTTGTTCTTTACAACAGTTGTCTCTCCATTGAAGGATTTCCTGCAAACCTCAGAAGGCGAAAAATTATTTGAAGCGCGTCTAGCAGAGGTTAATGTTTTGCAAAGCTTGGCTGAATTCTTGGCATTCAGGAAAATCCTGGATGTCCCTGCCCTGGTGCAGGGAAACACACATGCATTTCCTTGTAAATGAAAATAATTTGGGAGAAAATTAGGGAAAAGGTACAAGGAACATCCTGATGAGGTAAAAGGAGGAGTAATTTAATTGTCTAACTCCTTCTGTGCTTGAGAATATCAGACAGATGGGGAGGATAAAACAAGGAGCTCAATAATTAATTTTCATGTTCCTCACTAGTGGGACCTCTTTAATCCCTGTTCCTGTGATTATAGAGAAAGGTTGGATTCTGAAGTTTCACTCATTAGCTACGTGTTATATGAAAATACCTGTATTTTCAAAAGGAATAGTGACAAGAATGAAAAATTCCCGCTATTAAAAATATCTTGGTGTCAGGGACTTTTGTGAAAGAACAAAAACTCTCTGATTCCCTCAGATAAATAATGAAACAGATGGTTGTTGGGGGGTGAAAGGTCAAACCTTCCCTGTTGACTAAACCACAAGGTTGACTTAAAAGATTTTCTGAAGTTATTCAAGATGCAGCTCAGCAGCCTCTGTCTCCCGCCTCTTAATGAAACGGTGCGGGCTTCCTTAAAGCCACTGGTGGGGACAGGAATGTTCCAGTGGCTCGTCTCAAGAAGGCTGACACCCATCCTAGCACGAAACCCATGCTTCTGCAAACTGCATCTATAATAAAGGATATGGGTGAATAATTAAGGAGACTTGTCCAAAGATATAGGTTATCCAAAAGGCTAAATATTAAGGTTTAATCTGAAACGAACTGCTCATTCCTAACCCAAAAAGGCGGTTGGGCTAAAGTCATCATGGAAACCTGGAAAGTCACAGTATCACAGTATCACAGTATCATCAGGGTTGGAAGAGACCTCACAGATCATCAAGTCCAACCCTTTACCACAGAGCTCAAGGCTAGACCATGGCACCAAGTGCCACGTCCAACCTTGCCTTGAAGTGCCCCAGGGACGGCGACTCCACCACCTCCCCAGGGGCAGTCCTAAGAAAACGATCAAGAATGCAACTGAGAAAAATGGAAAGAAAACAAACAGTGTCAGTAGGACGAAGCTGCTGCATTCATTAGCAGGCTCCCATTAAAGAAGAAGAGGACATTTTTTAAAGCAGCACATAGCCCAAGCAAAGAGGCAGATGCTCCGATTCGAATGAGTCGACATCGTTTTGGCGTAAATTGTGCAATCACTCAAACACACAAACATTTCGAGGTAATTTTCCTAAATCCCTATTGTGATCTAATTTCTTATTAAGGAGAATAAAGCAGGCTGCTGCTGTAATTCATCAGCCTTTTTCTTTTTCTTTTTTTTTTTTTTTTTTTTTTTGCACTGCAGAGCAACTGCTGGAGTCCATTTCATGGTTTTCCCTGAATGAAAAAAGAAAACCAACCCCAAAACTTAAATTTCTGGAATTGCTAACAACAACCTTCAACTAAGAACCCACCTGGCTAATTTTTTTTCCCTAAATAGAATGCAAAGTTAGATAGAATCATAGAGTCATAGAATCAACCAGGTTGGAAGAGACCTCCAAGATCATCCAATCCAACCTATAAAAGTATTGTAGCTAAAATCAGAGACCATCAATGAGATCAGAGGTCATCTAAGGACCAAACTAGTGAGAACCACGAGCTGACTTTCAAGGTCTAGCAAATAACTGAGGGCATGGTCAAGCTCCTTGTGGAGGGCATCATTGTGGTGCAAAGCAGAAATGTGTCACACAATCACAGAGTGGTGGGAGTTGGAGTCTCTCTCTGGAGACCAACTATTCCAACTCTGCTGCTAAAGCACAGTCATCCAGAGCAAGTTGCCCAGGTTCACAACATCTAAGCAGGTTTGAAATCTCTCCAGAGAAGATGACTCCGCAACACTGTGCCACATTAAGTGCACTCAGCATTTATTATCCTTGCCTTCCTAAATGTGGTCAAACATCCCTTCCTCATCTGGAGTTAGACTTGTCTTCCATAGCTTTCTTCAGACCACCCTGAATGCTGTTGCACCTGCAAAAATGCCTAGATGGTTGGTTTCACAAGGAGAAGGTGTGGCTATTTGATGTGTGGAATCTTGCAGGCTAGTTGATGGCCTGGAGAAGAGAGGGTAGAGTAAATTGTTTTCTGCCTGTGGAAAATATTACTATTTAAATGAAATTTTTCTGCCATGGTGAAAGACAACCTTCCCAAAACTGAATGGAGGAAAAATCAGCCTGATTCCCAGGAAAAATCAGTTTGAAGGCCTAAAGGGGTTGGTCTCTTCTCCCAGGCAATCAGCAAGAGAACAAGGGGACACAGTCTCAAGTTGTGCCGAGGGAAGTCTAGGCTGGATGTTAGGAGGAAGTTCTTCATAGAGAGAGTGATTGGCATTGGAATGGGCTGCCCAGGGAGGTGGTGGAGTCACCGTCCCTGGAGGTGTTCAAGAAAGGCCTGGATGAGGCACTTAGTGCCATGGTCTAGCTGAATGGCTAGGGCTGGGTGCTAGGTTGGACTCGATGATCTTGGAGGTCTCTTCCAACCTGGTTGATTCCATGATTCTATGAAAGTGCTCTAGAATCAACTTTATTGCCCAGAGAGGCTGTGGATGTTCTTGGAAGTGTTCGAGACTGGGTTGGATGAGGCCTTGAGCAACTTGGTCTAGTGGAAGGTGTCCTTGTCCACAGAGGGGGGGTTGGAACTATATGATCTTTCAGGTCACTTCCAACCCAAACCATTTGATTTGATGACTCAATGATTGTATCCTCCCAGGTGGACACAGGAGAATCTTCAGGGCAACTCTCCACCTTCTCTGAGTACTCTTCTTACATAAAAGTTGCTATTTCCAGTCTGCATATGGGAGAGCACAATGAAGAGATGAGGTGGCTCTGGGAAAACCACACAGAGGACTTCCAGTACCTGTAAGGAGCCTACAAGAAAGCTGGGGTAGGAGGTACTTTTTACAAGTGCCTGTATGGATAGGGCAAAGTGGAATGGCTTTAATCTGGAAGAGAGGAGATTTAGACTGGGAGAAATTCTTTACAGTGATGATAGTGAGGCACTGGAACAGGCTGCCCAGGGAGATGGTGAGTGCCCTGACTTTGTAACTAAATTTCCATGTGCCAGACCTACCAATAGATCATAGAGTCAACCAGGTTGGAAGAGACCTCCAAGATCATCCAGGCCAACCTAGCACCCAGCCCCATCCAATCTGCTACACCATGGCACTAAGTGCCTCATGAAGGCTTTACTTCAACATCCCCAGGGATGGTGACTCCACCACCTCTCTGGGCAGCCCATTCCAATGCCAATCACTCTCTCTGCCAACAACTTCCTCCTAACATCCAGCCTAGACTTCCCCCAGCACAACTTGAGACTGTGTCCCCTTGTTCTGTTGCTGGTCGCCTGGGAGAAGAGACCAACCCCCACCTGTCTACAGCCTCCCTTCAGGTAGTTGTAGACAGCAATGAGTTCCCCCTGTGAGCCTCCTCTTCTCTAGGCTAAACAATACCTTCCCACCATCCTGTTACTGCCACCACTGATAGTATACCTGGTCAGGCTTGAAGCAGCAGTCATACAAATGAGCTAAGTAGGACAAATAAAAACCTCTTACATGGTAATTTACAAATAAAAGTTCATTTTCCTTTAAAGGAGGTGTGTGTGGAGAGGGAATTCTGGGACTTCACTACCAAAGAGGCAAGGGACGTTGTGCCATAATTTGACCTAATTTTTTTTTCCAAACACACAATGACCTGTTACAGCATCCCAGGGAGAATATGAATTAGCCCAGGTCAATAGGAGGTCAAACAGATAGGGTGCTAAAATCCCTTTACTACTTTGTAGTATCTTATGCTAATTCAGTTCCCTTCTCTGTGATAAACAAAGCCAGTTGAAAGTAGATAGCATCACACAGTGATGGGTCCCAAAGCTACAATTTAATACAAATCTAGTAATTCCATTATACAACATATCCAGCTCATTTAGAGGCAACGAATACTTAAGAAGGTCCAGGATTGAAAATACCTTTGCTGATACTTAAAAAAAATATAAATAATCCAGCAAAATTTCATTTGCCACATAAACCCAAATAGAGATGTGCTGCAGAAATTCTAGCTGTCCTTTAAAATGTTGCTCAAACAAAATTGTAGCTCCTAGATCCTTATATGGGAATGGTGCAGTTTTTTTAAGGCACATAATCAGTAGCTAAAAGCATTAAAAAAAAAAAAAGCATGTAAAAAAATAAAGTCTTACTATGGGAATCTAATGAGAATTACTGATTTGATAAATATGGACTTTTCCCAGTGCTTTACAGGTGATGCTTGTTACATTGGATGGATTGTGTAATGGTCTGCTGATGAATCTCACTAAAGGTCACATGTGGTTCCTCTCCTGGCCTGTATCAGCAGCAGTGTGGCCAGTAGGACAAGTGAGGTTATACTGCCCCTGTACTCAGCACTGGCCAGGCCACACCTTGAGTGCTGTGTCCAGTTCTGGGCCCCTCAATTCAAGAGAGATGTTGAGATACTGGAACGAGTCCAGAGAACAGCTGTGAAGCTGGTGAGGGGCCTGGAGCACAGCACTGTGAAGAGAGGCTGAGGGAGCTGAGGTTGTTTAGCCTGGAGAAGAGAAGATTCGGGGGGGGGGGGGGGACAACTCATTGCTGTCTATAACTACTTGAAGGGAGGTTGTAGCCAGGTGGGGTTGGTCTCTTCTGCCAGGCAACCAGCAACAGAACAAGGGGACACAGTCTCAAGTTGTGCTGGGGGAAGTCTAGGCTGGATGTTAGGAGGAAGTTGTTGGCAGAGAGAGTGATTGGCATTGGAATGGGATGCCCAGGGAGGTGGTGGAGTCACTGTCCCTGGAGGTGTTGAAGCAAAGCCTGGATGAGGCACTTAGTGCCATGGTGTAGCTGACTGGATAGGGCTGGGTGCTAGATTGGCCTGGATGATCTTGGAGGTCTCTTCCAACCTGGTTGATTCTATGATTCTAGAAGAGGGTTGTGTTGTCCAGGAGCACTGCTGAAAATTGATGATGTGAGTGGTGAGACACTGGAACAGGTTGCCCAAGGTAGTTGTGGATTTGCACTCTCTGGAAGTGTTTAAGACCAGGTTGGACAGGGCCTTGAGAAACTTGTCTAGTGGAGTTTGTCTGTGCCCATAGCAGAGAGGATTTAAACTAGATGATCTGTATGCTCCCTCTCAGTTCAAACTATTGTACAATTCTGTGAATCTATGATTCTATGATGCACTTGAGACATGACTTCATCTCTTTTAACACAGATGCAGATAGTCTGAGCCTGAGGAGGAGTCACCCACTCAGGTGGGTGGCAGGAGGCTGGTTGCTAGTATTTTTTCAGTGATGCCCAGTGAAAGACAGAAGCACAAACGTGAACATAGGAAGTTCATTCTAAACATGAGGAGGGACTTCTTTACCCTGAGAGTAGTAGAGCACTGGAGCAAGCTGCCAAGAGAGACAGTGGAGTCTCCAGCTCTGGAGTCATTCAAAACCCTCCTGGTCCTGTGCAGTCTTCTCTAGGTGAACCTGTTCTGGCAGAAGGGTTATACTAGATGATCCCCAGAGGTCCTTTCCAACTCCTATCATTCTGTGTTTTGCAGGCAATTGCCTCAATGAAACTGTCTTGTAAGGTCTTAGGGCTATCAGGAGATAGAGAATATTACATATGAGACCCACAGACTTCTAAACAGACACCTGAAAGGAAAAGGGCTGGCTTAGTGAGGAAGGGGGGAAATTATCTCTTTAAGATCATAAAAGAGTCATTTGAAATCAGCAGTTGTTAAGTGCCAAGGCTCAGGTAGCACAATGCTCATTGGGACTCAGATATGGAAAGCAGACATTTGTCAGGCTCCTCAGCTTTGAGAATTTAGTGAACTTGTCTAACATAAATTATCAAGGATTAACAATGAAATGTGAGGTGGTTATTCAACTTCAGGCATCTAACCTAGGTGTCATGAGCTTCCTATCACCTGTCAAGAATGTTCCTGAGAAGGGAGTCTGTAATCTCTTCCATTTACCCTATCATTGATGCCCCTTCAGGCTAGTGGAGGTTTCTGTCAATTCTAGCAACCTCTCTCTATGGCTATGTATAAAAGTTTGTTGTCTCCTAGATCTTTGCTTTAGGTTCCAGGTTTCAGTCAGGATCTCTGGGCTTCCAGCTAAGATCAGGGCTTTAGGACTCACTTAAAAATGGCAGGTCTGAGTTTCATTAACAGGGATGTGCTGGAAATGGGTTTTAACTGAGATCAGAGAACTGCTAAAATTAACCTGCTTGGGGAACAAGCCACAGGAGTAGTCATCAAAAGGCTCTGAAGAGAAATTTTCTAGCCATCAAAGTGCTGAAATGCAACTTCTTATTGCAGAAGGTATGGTGCAGAGCTGGAAGAAGAATAACAGCATGGATCCAGCTGAACGTGAGCAAAAACTTTCCTTTGAGGTGAGAGAGCTGCCAGAGAGGTTGTGGAGTTACCTTCCTTGCAGAGATTCCAAACTTGTCTGGCCACTGTGATCCTGGGCAGCCTGCTGTGACTGGCTCTGCTTCAGCAGGGGTTTGGACTAGATGGTCTCCAGAGGTCCCTTCCAACTCCCACTGATCTATGATTCTGCCCATTTCTGCAACTGGGTAACAAACTTGTGGCTCATTAAGAGGTGGAATCTATCTGAAGTGGAGTTTGGAGCAGAGGCTGGACTTGGTCAGACTACCAGGAGTTTCAGTACACGGTACATCAGTCCTTTGTGCTAAAATTAGGGTAACAGTAGGTTTTGGTGAATATTGGTCTGATCTTCTTGGAGCTAGGGAGGATTTTTTGTCCTAGGAGGAGAGAATCTTCTGGTTCTCTCTGGGAGAGGTAAAAACAAGTGGGGAGAGAACAGCACCACAGCAGGAGGATGGGAATTTTGAGAAGTTTTTTGCCACTTGGAAGAAAATATACTTCTGAATGGACATTTTTGCTCTCTACTTGACATCCTCTTTCCAGGTGAGTGCCAGTGACCTTTTCACATGTCTTCTATGATCTTCATGCCCTGTTCACCAGACCTGCTTTGCCGAGCACTGCAGGCTGTAAGTGATCCAGCAGGTCAATAGCAGATCAGTCATGTCAGACATCAGATGATTTTTTTCTTTCAAATTACATCATCACTTGGGTCAAACATATTTTTTTGGAGGGGTAATAACACTTCATTCCAGGATTTCAAAGCTCTAGTGTGCTTAATTACTAACTTTTAGAAAATCTTGCTCAAGCCACGTTAGTGAAAATGATTTAAGTTGTAGTTGCTCTTTTTTTTCATGCTGATTCTGAAACAAAACAAAACAAAACAAACCCCAACCAATCCCCAAACAAACTCCTAAACATAGATTAATGAAGCCAAAGACATGTCACATGAAGCTGTAAGAAATCACAGAATCAGAGAATGGCTTCAGTTGGGAGGCATCTTATTTCATCTTGTTTCAATCCCCATGGGCAGCGATGCCTCCTACCAGACATGTCCTTTGGAAACTTTCTGACCACTTTTACTGTGAAGTATGGCAATTGTGAGTAACTTGTGTCAGGACACACAGTGTGCAGCAGATCTGAACTGTAATATGGTATCTACTGTCAGTCCAGAGTAAGATCAACAAAGGGCTGTGAAGATGATGAAGGGAGTGGAGCATCCGTGTGAGGTGGAAAGGATGGAACACCTGGGGCTGCTGAGTCTGCAGAAAAGCAACCTGAAAGGGAATATCCTCAAAGACTAGCAAGAGCTAAAGGTCCTGTGAGAGGCCAGTTAATGGGGCCAGACTCTTGTCAGCGGTGCTCAGACACAGGACAAGTGACAATGGACACAAACTGGAACCCAGGATGTTACTCTTGAAGATGAGGTGAAACTTGCTTGCTGTGAAGGTGCTGGACCCTTTGAGCAGGCTGTCAAGAGATGTAGCAGTCTGCTTGTCTAGAGAGATTCCAAGCCCGCACTGAACATCACAGTCCTGAGCAAGCTGCTGTGGGTGAATGTGCTTTATCAGGGTAGTCAGACTAAGTGATCTCTGGAAGTACCTTCCAACTCCCACCGTGTTCTGATTCTGTGATTCCATGATTTCCTACATTACAGATTGTGTGGATTTTTAAAATTGTGGAACATAGAGTCATAGAATCATAGAATCAAGCAGGGTGGAAGAGACCTCCAAGATCATCCAGTCCAACCTAGCACCCAGCCCTAGCCAGTCAACTAGACCATGGCACTAAGTGCCTCATCCAGTCTTTTCTTGAACACCTCCAGGGATGGTGACTCCACCACCTCCCTGGGCAGCCCATTCCAATGCCAATCACTCTCTCAATGAAGAACTTCCTCCTAACATCCAGCCTATACTTTCCCCGGCACAACTTGAGAATCAACCATAGAATCATAGAATCAGTCCTTCCTAAACCCATGCTGGCTGGGCCTGATCCCTTGGCCATCCTGTAGGTGCTTTGTGATGGCACTCAAGATGACCTGTTCCATGACCTTGCCTGGCACTGAGGTCAGACTGACAGGCCTGTAGTTTTCCTGTTCCTCCTTCCGGCCCTTCTTGTGAATGGGTATCACATTGGCAGCTTCCAGCCTTTGAGGACCTCTCCAGTGAGCTAGGACTGTTGATAAGTGATGGAGAGTGTCTTGGCCAGCTCAGCTGCCAGCTCTCTCAGCACCCTAGGATGGATCTCATCTGTTCCCATGGACTTGTGAGGATCCAAGTGACTCAGCAGGTCCCTTACTGCTTCCTCATGGATTAGAGGGGGACTGTACTGGTCCCTGACTCCATCTGCCAGCTCAGGAGTCCAGCTGTCCTGGAGACAACCTGTCCCATTATTGAAGATTGAGGCAAAGAGGGTGTTAAGCACCTCTGCCTTTGCCTTATCCTTTGTCACTATATTCCCCTCTCTATCTAACAAGAACTGGAGGTTGCCCTTGCCTTTTCTCTTGCCATTCATATATTTATAGAAATGTTTTTTATTCTCCTTAACAGTAGTGGCAGCCTAAGTTCTAAGTGGACTTTTGTCTCTCAAACTTTTTCCTGCAAGACTTAGCAACATCCTTGAACTCTTCCTGGGATACCTTCCCTTTTTTTCCAAAGGCAATACACCCTTTTTTTATCTTTAATTCCCTCATCAGCTCCTTGCCCATCCAGTCTGGCTGCCTCCCTCACTGGCTCATCTTCTGGCACAATGGCACAGCTGCTCCTGTGCCTTTAGGATTTCTTTCTTGAAGTAGGTCCAACCTTCCTGGACCCCTTTGTTTTTAAGGGATGTTTCCCAAGGAACTTTCTGAGTTAGTCCCTTACATAGCCTGAAGTCTGCCCTTCAGAAGTCCAGTGTGGAGGTTCTGTTGATGCCCCTCCTTGTTTCACCATATATTGAAAACTCTATCATTTCATGGTCACATTATAAGGATTAATCCAATATCTATCACTGAAACCACTTTGGAAGAGTGAATAACACAAAAATTCTCCTTTGCCGAGACAGTACTGGGTGATGCTTGATGGATGGCATGATACTGATGATGGTAGATGGAGGCCTTGGGCAGAAAAAACAACTTCTGCTCTGTGAGCAGTGAGATTGTCTGTGTCCTTTCCAATTTTCCAAGCACTCAGGATTCACCACTGCTTTCAGTTCTTGTTGCATGACCAGTTAAAAAACACAGGAGGTTCTCAGTGGAGAGATGCTGAGGATAAAATTGCTTCCCAAGTGAAAAAGATACATTTAGGTATCACTTAAAATCTTGTTTTCTTCATTCTACCTTGCATTTAAGGGAGGTTTAGGCTGAGGTGCAGGTGCAGTCAAATTGCTACGGCTGTAGACAATATGACCAGTTCAACAACTGGTCTGGACTTTAATTCAGTTTTTGTGTTGAGTGCAAACTTTAATGTTAGGACCAATACTACATGAAAGAAATGATGCATAAAATAGTAGTTTCCTAGTCCATTGCCCTTTTGGTGTGCATTACAGCAGACAAGTCTAGCATGAACCTCTGGTTTCCTGAGCAACTAAAAATGTTCTGCTGAACTTCTGAATCTAAATAAAGGGTAACAATAGTGATTTTTTTTTCCTGGTAAGTGTCTTTTTTTTTTGGGGGGGGGTGGGTATTTTTTTCTGTTGTTCCTTTTTGTTTGTTTGTTTGGGGGTTTTGTTTGGGTTTTTGTCTTGTTATTTGTTTGTTTGTTTTTTAATGCTTATTAAAATTGTGGTACATTTCAGGAATGGTGTGGCCAGCAGGACAGAAGTAGTGATCATACTAGGCACTGGTGAGGCCACACCTTGAATACTGGGTTCAGTTTTGGAGCTCTCACTACAAGAAGGACATTGAGATGCTGAAATGTGACCAAAGAAGGACAAGGAATGTGGTGAAGGGTCTAGTGCACAAGCCTTGTAAGGAACAGCTGAGGGAAATAAGGTTGTTTAGCCTCAAGAAGGCTGAGGGGAGACCTCCTCAATCTTTTCATCTATCTCATAGAAGGTGGTAGTAACCTGGAGATGGTCTTTTCTTCCAAGTAGCATCCTATAGAACAAGTGGAAATGGTCTCAAGTTGTGCCAGGAGAGACTTAAATTGGACATTTTCTTCCTGAAAAAGGGTTGTCAAAGCCCTGAAAGTGGATTCTCAGGGTAGTGGTGGAGGCCCCATCCCTGGAGGGGTTTGAAAGCCATGGATTTGTGCTGAGGGACATGGTTGAATGGTGATCTGATGGTCTTGGGTTAACAGTTTGAGTTCGTGATTGCAAAGGTCTCTTTCCACCAAAACCATTTCTATGATTCTATATGTTTGCAAGCCTTGCTTATTTCAATCTGTCTGCATGTTGGTGAGGTCAAATGAGGCCCTGCACCACTCTTATCACTGAGTTCTACCAGAGAAAAAAGCCATCATTTTATGTGGACAAGTGTGAATCCTATAGTATAAAGCCAGCTGGCTAAAAGTTGAATCATACAACTGTTGAGGTTGAAAGAAACCTATGAGATCACCAAAGCAAACTATTTGCCTGGAACTCAAAATCCCGGCTCTACTGCTAAGCTACTACCACTAAAACACATAAATCAGAAGCACATCCACAGGGTTTTTAAATACCTTCAGGGATAGTGACTCCACCACCTCCCTGTGCAGCTTGTTCCAATGTTTGATAAGCCTTTCTGTGAAGAAATGTTTTCTCACATCCAAACTGAACTCCTAACCATGTGCCCACACTTGAGAGAGAGCAGCATGTATGGGAAAATACTACAGAACATTCTAAGACTGGTCTCACAGCTCACATGAGTCCATCCTTTGGCTTAAATTTTCCAGGAGCAGCATGCAATCTGTCTGGGTAGGTCAAATGCAGCCTAACATCTGTCCTAACATCTTTGCACTGAAGAACTTCACTTCTTTGAGTCTCTACATGAGGTTTGTTTGTAGTTCTGTGAATGTGTTAGGTTGTTTTAGCTTTTCCTTCTGGCAGTCTTGCTTAGGAAAGGAAAAAATAATGAAGAGTTGGTGCAGAGCATTTTTTAAGCCTGTAGTGCTGTCTTGGGCTGGAAAAATAAGCCTTTCCTGATTTCCCAGCTTTGTGCATAAGACTTTAACGAGTCACATCTGGTGGTTCTTCACGTCATGTTACATTATGAATCTTTATGGGCAATTAACTGGTTGGGTATGAAAACACCCACACTAGTAATGGGTCAATGGGCACATCCACTTTCAGAATGCAGCTCAGACTGTTAAGTCTGTCTCCAAAGAAAAACCACACTATTTTCATTCTGGTGAATTTGATGAGACAGTGGCAGGACAGAGAGTAAACAAGAAAACTTTCTCTGAAGCGTAAATATTGGCTGGTGCAAGTGTCAGGTGTTCTTCCCTCCTCATGTACTTTAAATGAATAGAAATCACCAAATAGCATCTTCTATGTATTCCCACCTATTTCAGTCATGAAAATAATTATTTGAGATTATATGATAAGTTACTTGACCTGTTCTTGGTTTAAAAGTACTAGTTACTGGTTTTAATAAAAAACATTAAATGTATCTCCAGGTCTGGCAGGAGCTGAGCAGCCAAAATATATCCTCTGACCTTGAGAAGCATGGTTGGGTAAGAGTCATTGCACAAGGTTATTTCACTGCTTTCTTTTTTCTCTTTCTCCCTCCCACGTGGAGCTTTACAAGTAATCATGTGTCACTGAATATTTTCCACGCCACAGACCTCTCTGATGCCCTGCCAGTATCTTCAGCAGCACTGGAATGGGCAAGAGATGCCAAGTGTGGTGCTTTCCACACCAGGCTTATTTCTCAGCTGTGATCAAAGCAGATCCATATTCAGGAGGTGACTCTCAAGCACAGTGCTGGAGCACAGTCCCAAGTACAGTAATGCTCTGGTGCATCAGCTCCAACTTTGTGATGCAAACGAACC
Source organism: Pogoniulus pusillus (assembly GCF_015220805.1). Lineage (NCBI taxonomy): Eukaryota > Metazoa > Chordata > Aves > Piciformes > Lybiidae > Pogoniulus > Pogoniulus pusillus. The sequence continues at coordinate 39,695,917 of NC_087269.1, forward strand.
CAGAGAAGCCAGTGGAAGCCCGGGGGAGGGGTATCTTTTCTTCGTGAAAGGCTGAGTGCCCTGGAACATGTTCTCCCTGAGAGTGGGATCCATGCCTTGGAAAGCGTCACGGTTCCGGCAGTGTCTGGTGAGCTCTCTAGCCCATGATAATGCAAGGGAGAGGGAGCCACAGATACACCACTGACCTGTCTCACCCATGCTGCCCAGCCAGGGATGTGGAGCGTGAGTGTATGTGCTGGGACCCAAAAGACGGTGAACTATACCTGGGCAGGGCGAAGCCAGAGGAAACGCTGGTGGAGGTCTGTAGCAATCCTGATGTGCAAATCACTCATCTGACCTGGGTCTAGGGGCAAAAGACTACTCAAACCACCTTCCCTCTGAAGGTTCCGTCAGGATAGCTGGCACTCGGCAATGGGCAGTTTGCCCAGGTCCAGCTACTAAGTTGGTGAAGTGTTTAGAGAAAAAGTCTTAGGAGAAGCAGCTGAGGGAACTGGAGTTGTTTAGTCTGGAGAAAAGGAGGCTGAGGGGAAACCTCATTGCTCTCTACAACTCCCTGAAAGGAGGTTGGAGCGAAGAGGGAGACAGTCTCCCTAATATCAGGTCATTGGATGAGGGCAAATGGCCCAAAATTGTGCCAGGGAGGTTTATATTACGTTGGATATCAGGAAATAACTTCTTTCCTGCAAGTGCAGTCCAGGGATGATCCCAGTTGCCCAGGGATGGTGGAGTCATCATCCCTGGAAGCTGTTCAAGAAATGTGTGGACATAGCACTTCAGGACATGGTTTAATAGCCATGGTGTTCTTAGGTTCATGCTTGGACTCAATGGCTTTAGAGGTCATTTTCAGCCCAAAGAATTCTCTGATTTTATAATTCTATTGTTCCTTCTCCAAAGTCCTCTGTGCTGTTGGAGAACAGGGATTTTGCCATGAATTTTAGTGGTGGAGACAAGGACATGGTAGGATTACATGTCACTATGTAAATAAAATATGCTTCATGTAAATCCTAATGAATTTGTGACCTTAATTTAAACTACAAAGTTATCCTGGTGATGTTAATATATTGTGAGACAATGAGATAGCCAACCCTGTACACCCACAGATGAGCTTCTGGCTCTGTAGAGGAGCCAGGCACACAAGAAGTTAAACTAAACATTGTGAAACCAGATCAGGTCTGAGCTGCCTGCTTAAAAAGTAACATCTCTGGTTTTTACATGAATTTTTAATTTTAGATGACACCTTTGACTGAAAGTGACAGTGGAGCAGATCATTTGTGTAATTACCGCAACAGTCGTCAAGGAGGGAAAGGAGTATCTCCAAAGCATATAAAACATGAAATGGATTTGATAGTGTATGAACTCTGTAACCAGAGCTGCAGGAACCTTCTGATTGGGGAGCCTATAAACCTAGTAATGTCTTAGCTGGGGTCCTAAAAAGCCATGAGATCAGTCATTCTCTGTACGTCAGGTGAAGGAAAGTAATTAATAAAGTGGGGAAAGTTAACTTTTAATGAGTCTACCAAGGTTTAGCCACCCAGTGAACAGCAGAAATGTTAATGTGGTGCTGGACAGATGGGACTTGCTGCACGAAGGATATTTAGCATGTGAAAAAGAGAAATGCTGTGCCATAGGTTTGGAGTCAACTTTGTTATGCACACATTAAATGCTGCATGCATTATGCACTGAGTATTAGCTTACTCTTCCTCACTGAATTGCTTTCAAGAAGTGCCTTTGCCAGAAATGTCTTTCTAACATGTCACCAGGTTTTTTCCATGCAGTAAGTCCTTCTTAACCTAGTGAGATACCTTGCACTTTGCTCCAGTAGAGAGTGTAAGATATATATACATCTGTCCTAAAGAGACCACAGTTGGAGTACTGAATCCAGTTCTGGGTTCCCCAGTTCCAGAGAGACAAGAAACTACTGGAGAGAGTCCAGCAGAGGCTACAAAGATGCTGAGAGGCCTGGTGCATGTCTGTGAGGATAAAAGGCTGAGAAACCTGGGGATGCTGAGCCTGGAGAAAAGCAGTCTGAGGTGGGATCTTAGCAAGAGCTAAAGGGCCTGTGGAGGTCAAGAGAATGGGGTCAGATCCTTCTCAGTGGTACCCAGACACAGGACAAGGGTCAAAGAGTACAAACAGGAAGCCAAGAGATTCCACCTGAAGATGAGGAGAAACTTATTTTCTGTGAAGTTGCTGGAGCCCTGGAGCAGGCTTCCCTGAGTGGCTGTGAATCTCCGGAAAGATTCCAAACCTATTGTAATCTTTGGCAAGCTGCTATGAGTGCCCCTGCTTTAGCAGGGTGGTTGTACTGGATGATCTCCAGCCCCCACCACGTTGGAATACTATGACTCTATTTCTTGAAAAGAGTACACAAAGCAATCTGTAGAAAAACAAAAAGTAGGTGTCTAGAACTGAAGGAATATATTGCTGAGGAGGAAATTTCCTCTAATGGTTAGATAAGCTCTTAGGATGAGTTGTAAGCAACAAACTCTTAAATGCCCCGCATGAGGAAAATAATCTTGGGCACAGTAATTTGTACACACTTGAGAACTTGGTAATGATCCTAAAAGTCTGGTTTTGAATAAATGGGAAAATCTTTTCTGCTATTTAAAAATGTTAAATCAAATGTGATTTTTTGTTGCTTCTATGAAGATCACAGCTAATTAGACTTGGTTAAGTAAAGCATATCCTTTGAAAATTGGAGACAAGTTCCTTTGCCCTCTGAAGAATTGCCTGTTATTTACATTGTTAATATTAATATCCTGCAGCCTCTAAACTCTGAGTCAGTGTCATTGGAGACAGCCTTGTAACAAACAACTCAGAACTCCAGTAAAATAATGAGGTTTAGATTATTTTTCCCTTTTGTTATCCAACTTGTTGAAATACCTACTGATAAGTGGAGCCTAATTGCAGAATTCCAGCATGGTGGAGGTTAGAAGGGCCCACTGGAGGTCATCTAGGCCAACCCTGCTACTAATGCAGGTTCACACACAGCATCTTAGCCAGGATCACAATGTCCAGGTCGGTTTGGAATCTCTCCAGAGAAGGAGATTGCACAACCTCTCTGGGCAACCTGCTCTAGGGCTCCAGCATCCTAACAGCAAAGAATTTTCTCCTGATGTTCAGATGGAACCTCCAGGGTTCTAATTTGTGTCCATATTATTAGTATTATTAGTATTTATAGCAATAAATTATTAAATACTGAGCAAGCATCATGATTGCAGATTGAAGGACACATACTTTTCATTAGTTATCCACAATTTTAATACCTAATATTTAGGTTAGAGTTTCATAACTGTTTAAGAGGTTTGGAGGCCCCCTTCTATTAATTGCAATGAAAGCCAATCATCCATATCCCCAAGGTGATAGTCTCCTCCTAAACATATTTTCCTACTTATTGTTCACAAGGTTGAATGGAAGCAAAGTTTCTGGGATATGATAATTTCATAGTGGAATAAATCTTGCATATGCTAAATCCCTGGAAGCTCCAAGGTAGTAGGAGTTATGTACTGGGGAATCTTTAACAAGATCACTGAATAGATTACTGGTTTAATAAATGAAGTTTTTATCTTGGCTCCTTTGAGACAAGGAAGACCTCAAGGGACTGGAGAGAAACAAATACAACCTCAGTTTAGAAAGGGAGGGGAAAAAAAAGGGAAAGACTAGGAAAAGCACCCAGGATATAACAGTCCAGTACATCTGACCTTGGTGCTAGGCAAAACTCTAGAAACATTAATAAAAGATGAGATCACAAAACATCTGGAGAAATAAACTAGTCAGCATGGTTTCGTAACGGGCAAATCCCGCCTGACAAATCGGTGGGGATTTTTTTAGGGACATAATGTGGAAAGCAGGCACAGGTGACAGAGTTGGAGTTGATTCTATCCTTTTTGGGCTCACAGCACTGATTTGAATGGATTGATTGGGCAGCTGGGGGGGTGGATTGGAGTGAGGCTGGTCTGAGGTGAGGAGAAAGTTCTTCACTGAGAGAGTGATTGGATACTGGAATGGGCTGCCCGGAGAGGTGGTGGAGTCGCCGTCCCTGGAGCTGTTCAAGGCAAGATTGGACGTGGCACTTGGTGCCACGGTCTAGCCTTGAGCTCTGTGGTAAAGGGTTGGACTTGATGATCTATGACCTCATGATACTGTGATACTGTGAGAGTACTGTGATACTGTGACAGTGCTGTGACAGTACTGTGATACTGTGATACTGTGACAGTGAGGTGTAGCAACAGGAAGTACTTATCAAGTGTTAAATTATAGCTCTCTGCATATATTCTGGGAAAACTTGAGTCAAAGTGGTATCCACTGAGGTAAATAAAGGGGAGACGATGCAATAAATCTGCGGAGAACTTCTGTACCAGATTGGGAAATTATGGAAGAGGTGGCCCATCTGGTGGAAGGTCCAAATTATGCCTAGAACACACGTCCATTGCATGCCCTGAACACCTGCCCAAATACCCATTTTGCTCCCCCCTCCCCCTTTCCTGCTTCTCCTTCCCGGGTGGAAGAAGTGGGAAAGCAGACAAAAGCTTTGGCGTCTCTCAGTCTATCACAGACCCCATATTTGGCCTTGTTTTCCAGCTTGCTTTGTTTTGTGGTAAACACAGGTTATGACCCTAGGCCTGTGCATCTGCCTTTTTTGGAGAGGTAATTCAGGATTGGTTCTAGGGCTGGTTTTACCTGCTGCTGTTGGTCAAAGATGCTCACCAAAATGCTTAAACCCTAGCGAACTCCTTTGTGTGCTGCTGCTTTTGTTTTGTTTGCTGTTTGCCTTATGTGCCTCTGTGTGCTGCCACACTTTGCTGCCAGTGGAGCTAGGAGTAGGTGTTGATCTGTTGGAAGGTAGGAGAGCCCTGCAGAGGGACCTGGACAGGCTGGATGGGTGGGCAGAGGCCAAGGGGATGAGATTTAACAAGGCCAAGTGCAGGGTTCTGCACTTTGGCCACAACAACCCCAAGCAGCACTACAGGCTGGGGACAGAGTGGCTGGAGAGCAGTCAGGAGGAAAGGGACCTGGGGATACTGATAGATAGTAAGCTGAAGATGAGCCAGCAGTGTGCCCAGGTGGCCAAGAGAGCCAATGGCATCCTGGCTTGCATCAGGAACAGTGTGGCCAGTAGGTCAAGTCAGGTTATTCTTCCCCTGTACTCAGCACTGGTCAGACCACACCTTGAGTACTGTGTCCAGTTCTGGGCTCCTCAATTCAAGAAGGATGTTGAGGTGCTGGAACATGTCCAGAGAAGGGCAACAAAGCTGGTGAGAGGCCTGGAGCACAAATCCTATGAGGAGAGGTTGAGGGAGCTGGGCCTGTTTAGCCTAGAGAAGAGGAGGCTCAGGGGTGATCTTATTACTGTCTACAACTACCTGAAAAGGCATTGTAGCCAGGTGGGGGGTGGCCTCTTCTCCCAGGTAACCAGCAACAGAACAAGGGGACACAGTCTCAAGTTGTGCCAGGGTAGGTATAGGCTGGATATTAGGAAGAAGTTCTTCACAGAGAGAGTGATTTCCCATTGGAATGGGCTGCCCAGGGAGTTGGTGGAGGCACCGTCCCTGGGGGTCTTCAAGAAAAGCCTGACTGAGGCACTTAGTGCCATGGTCTGGTTGACTGGCTAGGGCTGGGTGCTAGGTTGGACTGGATGATCTTGGATGTCTCTTCCAACCTGGTTGATTCTATGATTCTGAGTGCCTGGGTAAAGTGACTCTTTTTTCATCAATATGACTAGATGGCCATTTTCTGCTTTCTTTCCGTGTTACAGAGACTTAGATGCTTTCTTGCAAGAGGCATGCACAACTAAGACTGGTTACAAGTAGAAGGTACACGGTTACCTGTATGGCATGGATAGGGTGATATAACATAACATTCTAAAGAGTCAGCCCCTAGGCTGGCTAACCCAGCACCTTTGGGCTGGCTAACTCTGCCCATTGCAGCTGTGTGTGGGGTGCTCACTGTTTACAGTTTGGTTTCCTGAGCCTGAGATGGGTCCAAGGACACTTCGCAGCACAAGTTGCTCATGTTTATCATTTCATGTCCTGTTAGCAAAAATCTCTCCACACTTTTCATCGCGCCTAAGAGGGGACTTGCCCACAACTGGCAGCCTGCCCCTGCCTGATTGAGCCCCAATATAGGTAGTGACCCAGCAACAACCTAGCAACGAGTTTTGATGTTGGGACTTGTCGTTCCGCCGCTGCAGCCGGCGGATACCAGAATGTGTTCAGAGAAGGGTGATGAAGCTGGTAAGAGGCCTGCAACACAAACCCTATGAGGAGAGGCTGAGAGTGTTTAGTCCAGAGGAGAGGAGGCTCAGGGGTGACCTCATTGTTGTCTACAACTACCTGAAGGGACATTGTAGCCAGGTGGGGGTTGGCCTTTTCTCCCAGGCAACCAGCAACAGAACAAGGGGACACAGTCTCAAGTTGTGCCAGGGGTGGTATAGGCTGGATGTTAGGAGGAAGTTGTTGCCAGGGAGAGTGATTTGCATTGGAATGGGCTGCCCAGGGAGGTGGTGGAGGCACCGTCCCTGGAGGTCTTCAAGAAAAGACTTGATGGGGCACTTAGTGCCATGGTCTGGTTGACTGGCTAGGGCTGGGGGATAGGTTGGCCTGGATGATCTTGGAGGTCTCTTCCAACCTGCTTGATTCTATGATTCTATGATTCTATACTCCAGCCCGCAAACCTGGAACCCTGCTTTGCCCAGGTGGCTGCTGACCACCGGATGACTTCCCGAGAGCCATGGAAGACCTCTCTCATGTCTGTGGGACTTCTCAGATTGTGTGCTCAATTTGGACTGAACCAGCAGCAAACGTGAAATCCACCACCTGGCTTTCACTACCTATATTTTCCTGCTTATGCTTTTGGAGCACAAATGTTGAGACTCTGACCAGTGAGTACCCGAACTCTCTTTACTCAAGTTTGGAAAGGTTTATGCTTAACCTTTCAGTGGCAGCTTGTGCTGCCAGGCTCTCTGCTTAGAAATGTTTCTAAAGACTTTTCCTCAATCATTTAATGTGACTGTACATAGATACATTCTGCAAAACAGTTTTACCAACTGCAGCATAGAATCCATGTGTGTTAATTGTAGATAAGTTTGGGGAAGGTTTTTTTTGTATAATTAATAAACTATTTAATCATTTTGTACATCAGCCTCATTACAATTCACTCCTAACCCAGATTCAAAGCCCTCCTTAAAACCCATTATCTCTTCCTGAGACAAACAGTAAATGCTTGAATTCACAGGATCACAGAATGGTGGAGGTTGGAAGGGACCTCTGAAGATTATGCAGTCCAATCACCCTGCTAAATCAGGGTCACCCATGGCAATTCACCCATCATCATGATGCCCATGTGGGTTTGGAATCTCTCTGGAGAAGGAGACTCCACAACCTCTTTGAGTATCCTGCACCAGGACTACAGTACACTCACAGCAGAGATTTTAATCATACCTGGGTGGAACCTCCTAGGTTCCAGTTTGTGTCTATTGTCCTGTCACTGGGCAGCACTGAAAAGAGTCTGGCCTCATCCTCTTGCTTCCTACCCTCTAGCTCTTGCTGAGTATTAAGAAGTTTGCCTCTCAGACTACTCCTCTCCAAGCTCAACAGCCCCAGTTCTCTCATCCTTTCCTCCTCATAGAAATACCCAACTCTGTTCACTGTCTTCATAGCCCTTTGCTGAACTTTCTCCAATAGTTTCCTGTCTCTCTTGAAATGAGGAGCCCAGAACTGGATCCAGTACTCCAGACTTGGACTCACTAGGGCAAAGTACGGTGGGAATAGAAGTTCCCTCGACCTGCTGGCCATGCTCTTCCTAATGTGCTCAAGAAGACCTTTAGCCTTCTTGACCATAAGGGCAAACTAATGGCTCATGGTGAACTTGTTGTCCGCCAACACTCCAGGTCCTACTCTGTGGAGATGCTCTCTAGCATTTGCAGATCTGAATTGCCAAACAGATAAGTTTTGCAGAGTTTTAAGCAAGAAGGAGTTGCAGGACTAACATAAATAAGATGCTAACCCCTCCGTAGAAATGTGAACTGTGAAGATAGAAGACTTTCATCTGGCATATTATAAAGCACTTACTTGGACCTCTGCAAGATGCCCTGCCCAAGGTAGGACACCACAGAATCAAATGGACATGGTGGGAATTGAAAAGGTCAGAGGACAGCAAGAATGATACAAGTACTTGTTAAGCTGCTATGTGCAGAAAGCCTGAGAAACCTGGAAATGTACTCATTTAAGGGAAGAAGAAGCTGTTTAAAAGATGATATGACTTGAACATTTCAAGAAGCTGGGAAGTAATTTCAGAGTAGATGAACTATAGCTAAACTCTGTCAACTTACCCAGAATCCCAGAATTTGTGATCATAAAGTAAACACACACAAAAAAAAGATACCTGAAATAAGAATATAGATATGTTTGATGCAAGGAGGGGGACAGAAGCTGTTAAATTGCTGACCCAGGAATAAAAATGAGGCAACTTGCATTGCCACCTAACTGTGTTGTAAAACAAGGAGATTATAGTGAATCTGAGGGTTGGGAGCAGAAATCAACTCTATCCCTTTCTATCGTATTCCACATCTTGACTGTTTATGAAGTTGAACACCAAACAATTAATCTTAAAACATTCAAAGAAGGGAGAAATGTGCAGGCAGTGCTGGTGGGTATGCCAGGAGACGGTATATTGCCTGTCTGGATGACACAAGGAAAGGCCAGAGCTGCACCTGAAAGAGTTTTGTTGGCTTGTAAGATGCATCCTCTGTTGCTTGCCACATCTGCAGTATTCCCACAGGGTCTTTTTATTTTGTTTCCCAACTAGAGGGAAAAAAATCCCCAAACATCAGAGATTGTGATGTCAGGTGGAAAGCAAAATAAAATAGGTCTAAAAATAGATTCATATAATTCTTTTGATTGGAAGAGACCTATCAGAACACCAAGTCCAACTGTTAATCCCACACTTCAAAGTCCACCACTAAACCATGATGCTCAGGACCACATCTACAAACAAAAATCCCTCAAACCAAACCAAACCCAAACAAACAAAAGCGAAACCAAAACTGAAACAACCAATAACCCAAGCAACCAAAATTTAGCATTTACAGGGGGAGTTTTATAAATAAGATTCACAATAGTGAAGAATTTGGTTAATGAATAGTAGAACAAACTGAAATTACTGCAAGCTAAATGCGTGCAAGAGTCTGAGCTTACCAGGCTCATATGATCAGAGGAGTGTGGGATTCCATCTGAACATGGGGAAAATCTTTGCTGTGAGGGTGCTGTAGCCTTGGAGCAGGCTGTCCAGAGTGGTTGTGGTGTCTTCTTCTCTGGAGAGATTCCAAACCCACCTGGACATTGTGATTCTGAGCAACTTGCTGTGGCTGACCCTGCTTTAGCACAGGGAATGTTGAACTGGATGTTCTCCAGAGGTCCTTTCCAACCCCCACCACGCTGGTATTCTGTGATTCTATACAAACAAAACCCACATCAGTCTTGAAATGCCATTGAGAACAGAGGATGTGTGTCTGCATGCTATGACTTACAAGGAAATCTCTAGTTGAGATCTTGTTAATTTGATTCTTGAGTCACAAATACTCTTGCTGTGTTATGACCTGAAAATTAATTCACTTGGAAGACTGTACAAGTATGCTAATCTGTGGAGAAACAACAGAAGAAAAATGGAGGCAGTATGCATTTTCTTTTAGTAATAGGAGTTGCAGGAGTGTTCTCTTACCCAATGTGTACTGAACTTCATGCCCAAAAATAGAAATACTGCTCTCACCTCATGCTCAGTGACACTGTTGATGTGATGTGAGCCAGAACAGGCGAGCACAACAGCTTCCTCTCTGCTCTAAAACATCACTTTTTCCCATCAGATCACATCAAGCCACCCACATTTTTCTTAGCATTATTCAAATCCACTTACTAAAATCTGTTTGTTCAGGGTGGGTTATTTTTTTTCCATTTATTAACAAAGAACTGGAAAATTAATGTGGCTAAAATAAAACTTGATGGAGCTTGTGAGCAAAACTCTTACCAGCTGGGAAGGAACCAAACGCTTCTTAAGGCTTGAAGTTGTTCACAGTCATTTGTTGGTTTTCCCTAAAAGGAAACATTAAAATCTTGTTCAGAACAGTACTGTAAGACACTTTGCTGACCCTGTTTGCAGATCATAGAATCTTAGACTGGATTTGGCTAAGAAGGAACTTTAAAAGGTCATTTAGCCCAACCCCCCTGCAGTGAGCAGGGACATAGAATAGTTTTGGATTGGAAGAGACTTTAAAAGCTCATCTAGTCCAGTCCCCTGCAGTCCACAAGGACATTTTTAAACAGATCACGTTGTTCAAACCCCCATCCATCCCTGCAAAGATTCCTGGATTGGGGTACCTCCCACTTCTCTGAGCAACATGGGACAGTATTCCACCAATCCCACATAGCACATAGGGCTGGGTGATAGTTTGGACTGGATGATCTTGGAGGTCTCTTCCAACCTGCTTGATTCTATTCTATTCTTTTCTTTTCTGTTCCGTTGTTCTGCTCTATTCTATTCTATTCTATCCTAAATCTCCCTCTTTTAACTTAAACCATAACCCCTTGCCTTGTCACAACAGATCCTGCTAAAAACATTGTTCACATATTTGGGGTTGTTTAGTCTTTAAAAGTGGCCCTCTACAGCTACCTCCAAGGAGGTTAGAGCAAGGTGAGAGGTGGTCCAATTTCACAGTAAGAAATGATGGAAGAAGAGGATACAGCCTCAGGTTGTGACAAGGGAAAATTTTGTCACTGAAAAGGTTCTCAAGCACGGGAACAGGCTATTTGGGGAGGTGGTGGAGTCATCATCCCTGAAGGTATTTAAAAGCTGTGTGGATGTGGTGCTGTAGGATGCTATTTAGTGGTAGTGGTTTAGCAGCAGTGATGGGATTGTGAACTCTAGGTGAGCTGTTGGACTCGATGACCTCAAAAGTCTCTTCCAATCTGAACAGATCTATGATTTTATGATTTCTGATCAAGAGACAGCACGAGTTGTCACTGTTGCATCTAGGTGCACAGTTGCCTTTCTGCCTGATTTGATAGTTTCTTGTCATGTTTTTGGACACTTTTGTTAAATTTGATGAAATTATCTAGAAGAGCTAAATGGAAAGTATTACTTCAACTGCTTCAAGCTACTTAGAGTAACTTGCCACAAGGAGATACAAGCTGGAATAACTCCAGCATCTTCTCAGAGCATGAAGATGTTCTGTCAATGAAATCATATTTCTTCTTTAACCTTCTTCTCATTTTTCTCCAGCTTTCCTTGTTGTCTCTTGGAATGAGTAATTAACAGCTGCTATTGAGGGGGAAAGAAAAAAGTGAGAACTCTTTCAGTCCATAAGTCACCCCCATGATTCAAACACTGAGTCAGTTGTGAACCTTTTTGTACTGCATCATTACCTAAACACCAAAACAGATGGAGGACTCAGTTTTTAAATATATTGGCAAATTCACAGAGTCATACAGAATTGTCAGGGCTGGAAGGGACCTCAAGGATCATCTAGTTCCAATCCCCCTGCCATGGGCAGGGACACCTTCCACTAGATCAGATTACTCAGAGCCACATCCAGCTTGGCCTTAAAAACATCCATGGATGGGGCTTCCACCATCTCCCTGGACAACCTATTCCAGTGTCTCACCACCCTTATGATGAAGAACTTCTTCCTAACATCCAATCTGAATCTCCCCTCTTCTATTTTGGATCCATTCCCTCTAGTCCTGTCACTCCCTGACACCTTAAAAAGTCCATCACCAGCTTTCTTGTAGGCCACCTTCAGATGTTAGAAGGCCACAATATGGTTTCCTTGGAGCCTTCTCTTCTCCAAACTGAACAACCCCAATTCTCTCGGCTTATCCTGATCATCCTGATCATCACTGGAAGGCTTTGAAGATCTTCAATTAAAGTTCTGTTCATGTCAAGAGGGTTTCATCCTAGACTTCTAAACTGATGTCAGGTGTTTGGAGCTGCTCTGTCTTGGTCACAACTCCATGCAGAGCTACAGGCTTCAAGATGCCTGGAAAGTCACATAGCAAATAAGGACCTGGGGATGCTGGCTGAGTGCTGTCTGAACATGAGCTGGAAGTGTGCTCAGGTGACTAAGAACAGCATGCTAGGCTGGATCAGTAATGGCTGGCCAGCAGGACCAGGAAATTGATTTTGCCTCTATACAAGGCTCTGGTGAAGCCCTTACTCGAATACTGGGTTCAGTTTTGAAGCCACTCACTCCAAGAAGGACATTGAGGTGCTGGATCATGTCCAGAGAAGGGCAACAAAGCTGGTGAAGGGTCACAGAACAAGTCTTGTGAGTTTCATCTGAGGGGTTGTTTAACCTGGAGGAGGGAAGGCTGAGGGGAGACCTCATTGCTCTCTACTCTTTGAATGGAGGCTAGAGCCAGGTGGGGCTTGGTCTCCTCTCCCCAGTGTCAGGTGATAGAATGAGAGGAAATGGCCTGAAATTGTGCTAGGAAAGGTTTAAAATGGATATTAGGAATAATTTCTTCCCTTCAAGAGTGGAACAGGCTGTCCAGGGAAGTGATGGAGTCATTATCTTTGGAGGCGTTCAAGAAATGCACAGGCATGGCACATCAGGACACAGTTTAATGGCGATGGTGATCTTATATTGATGTTTGTGCTCAGTGATCTTACAGATCTTTTCCAACCAAACCAATTATATGATTTTATGATTCTATGCCTGCTTGCTATACATCTATACATCTGGAGAAGAGGAGGCTCAGGGAATACGTTATTGCTGTCTACAACTACCTGAAGGGTGGTTGTGGCCAGGAGGAGGTTGTTGTCTTCTCTCAGGTGGCCAGCACCAGAATGAGAGGACACAGCCTCAAGCTACATCAGAGGAAATTTAGGCTTGAGGTGAGGAGAAAGTTTCTTCACTGAGAGAGTCATTGGACACTGGAATGGGCTGCCCGGGGAGGTGGTGGAGTCGCCGTCCCTGGGGCTGTTCAAGGCAGGATTGGATGTGGCACTTGGTGCCATGGTCTGGCCTTGAGCTCTGTGGTAAAGGGTTGGACTTGATGACCTATGAGGTCTCTTCCAACCTTGGTGATACTGTGATACTGTGATCTATGTTTTATCTTGCAATGACCATGTGGCTGATATTGTGCAGCAGTGACTCGTCCTGATGCTCGGGGCTGTGCGATCTGCCTCACCAAATGCCATGCGACTTAACGGGATGGAAGTTGGCACTCAATTTAAATGTGCCAGGATTTCTTCTCTTCTTCTTCTTCTTCTTTTTCTTTTTTTTTAACCCATTTTTCTTTTTGTTAGACATGAAAGTATGTTGATTTGCCAACCCCAACTGTGAAATGTTCCCACTGCCTGAACTGTTTTCTGCACAACACTTGTTTTCTTTGTAAAAGCCTTTTTCTATTGATCTGAATTGACTCGTGCAGAAAAGCCGTGTGAGTTCAATGCAAATTGTTGCCGTGCACTTACTGTGAGCAGCAGAGCAATAAAAAAGGATGCTTTTGTGGAGATGTGTAGCGTGTGTATTTCAAGACATGTCTCCCTGTATTGATATTTGGTCTGATCTTGCTTTCAGAGTATAAGCAAGCAGTCAATTAATGCATTTTTAAATGTTTTGAGGAGAAGCTAAATCTAAAAATCCGAGGAGGGCAGATGTTTGGGTAGAGGAATGCTGAATCTGCTTGTTTTCCTGGATTGAACTGAAATTGATCTCAATCTTTCAGCTGAGACAACATCAGTTTCTAGACTTTTAGCCTAGTTGTGCATCAGGGAGTGTGAAAAGCACCGTGAGGCAACCAGAAAGAGCATCATCGTTTTTCCCCCATTGAAACAACTGCTTTCGTGAAGTTTTTGTTGTGCCTCTCAGTAGCTTTACCAGAAAACCTAGATAGGATCCAGGTTAGGGGGAGGGAGACATGTTAGTTCTTGAGCAATTTATCCACAAATAGTTTTGAAATGTAGATCCCTGGTATAGGCAGGGGGCTCAGCTAGAATGATCTCTATCTGCCTCTGTACGTAGGGTGAAACTAGCAGGGTTCCCCTCTACCATGGAGAGTGGGGTGATAGCAGCAGGATCTCCATCTGCCACGGTGAGTGAGGTGAGGTGTTTTGTTTTTTTTCCTTGAGGAGTATCAATACTACAAGAACTTGACAATTCATCCATCTGCTTGTGTGTGCAGACTCAAAAAGGGAGATCAGCACAAGCTGCAAAACTCAGTTCAGAGCTGTTGGTGAGACCATGAATTATCAGATTTATACCAGAGTTAAAACACCTGTAAGGCCACCCTGCATGTTTTCTTCATAGGTCAACAAACTGCTCATGGAGTTCAGTGTTAGGTTGCAGTTTTGAAGATGCCAAAAGTGAGAATAACCCAGGAGTGCTGCATTGGGCTTCCTCAATCAGACAACCTGAGTTATGTTTGCTTCTTGTGTGTGGAGTGGGGATATGCTTTCCTGTTTCTTGTGCTGTGAACTGGAAGAACTTGTATTGTGAATGACCATAAGATAAATGCAAACAAAATCCTTGCTTAGTCCAGGAAATATCTTGCATGATCCCTTTGTATATGAAGTAAAGAGTAGCAATGGCTGGAAAGACCATCATTCATGTGGAACATGCTTCCCCTGCTCTGATTTACCTCTGTGAGAGGAAACAAGCACATGATAGCTTTTAGTGCCTGCATGCAGAAATAATGTCCTTACCAGTGATGCCACCTAGCCATGGATGGCATCTGGTTCAATGATGAGAGAGCAACTGCTCTCCTCCTCTGTGGCAAAAATAATGGTTTCTCATTAAGAAAGATGATAAACAAGAACTAATCTTGTAATTTTTAGGTTTGTTTTTCTTCACAAAGTTTTTATGCAGATGATGCAAGACCTGGGTTATTCCTTAGTTTGACTTCAAACAGTCTCTGTTCAGCTGCCCAAGGAAAATTTAACACCAGTGTGGGTTTCTTTTTTGATTTTCTGATTTTGTGTACATATCAGTTTGCATCTTTTAAGACTATTGGTCTGCATAGAGAGACAGAACTTTTTGAAACTGCATGATCATTTTGGTTGGAAGAGACCACCTAAATCATCAAGTCCAATCATTAACCCAGCACTGCCAAGTCACCAGTAAACCATGTCCCTCAACATGCATCTACATGGCTTTTTAATTCCTTCAGGGATGGGGACTCCACTACTGCCTTAGGCAGCCTGGTCCAGGGCTTCATAAACAGTTTGTGGAAGAATTTTTTCCTAATGTCCAATCAAAATCTCCTCTGACATGCTTTGAAGACATTTTCTCTTGTCCTGTAGGTTGTTACTTGGATGAATAAACTGCCCCCCACCTCTCTACAACCTCTTATGAGGCAGTTGTAGAGAGTGAGAAGGTCTCCCCTCAACCTCTCTTTCTCCAGACAGAAAAATGTCAGGTCCCTTAGGCACTCCTCACAAGACTTTTGCTCTAGCAGCTTCATTTCTTTTCATGCTCCAGGACCTCAATGTCCTTTTTGGAGTAAGAAGCCCAAAACTGTGCCTGGTGTTCAAGGTGTGGCCTCACCAGTGCCCAGTACAAGGGGACAATCCCTACTCTAGTCCTGCTGGCCATACTATTCTGGATAAAGTATAGGATGCTATTGGCCTTCTTGGACACCTGACCACATGCTGGCTCATGTTCAGTCCTCTGTCAACCAACACTCCCAAGTTCTTTTCCATCAGGCAGCTTTCCAGACACTATTCACAGGACTGTGGTGATACAGATTGCAGCCCAAATCCGCCAAAGCTCCTGCATCCAACTCTAAGTGCAGGAGCAGGTCCCCAGAGGACAATGTGTGGGCTGTGGTGAGCCTGGAGTTATACAGGCAATGTTGACTCAGGATTAAGGTGAATAAAGCTGGCTCCTCCAAGGATGTATATATTAGACTTTTTGAGAAAGTTTTGACCTTAGTCACGCTCATTTCGGGTTTTAAGTAATCATGATGGCTCCCACGATGTCACACCTCCTGAAGCCTGTGGTTGCTTGCTGCTGTGGTTAAAGAGTGAAGGCTTTCACAGGGGGCTAAGTGGTTCTTGGAAATAAATACTTCAGTGTTTCCAGGGATGGAGCATCCCCCACCTCTCTGAGCAGCTTGTGCAAGGTTTCACTGCTCTCAGAGTAAAGCTTTTCTTTCTTCTATATGGTCTGAATCTCCTTCATTTAATTTTAAATCCAACACTCCTTTCTGTCATAACAGGCCCTGTTAAAAAGCCTGTCCCCATCTTTCTGGCCATCTCCTTTAAGTACCAAAAGGCCACAAAAAATTTGCCCAGAACTTCTCTTCTCCAGGCTGAAAAATCTAACTCTCTCAGCCTGGATACATAGCAGAGGGCTTCCATCCATCCCATCATTGCTGTGGCATCCTCAGGCCCTGCTCAGAAAGGTCCATGTCCTTCTTGTAATGAAGCTTCTAGAGCTAGACACATTATTTCATATGGGGTCTCACTAGAGCAAAGCAGAGAGGCAGAATCCTATTGAATCTCCCTTGAAGCCAGTGTTACCTAAGGACCTTGTTCCTCCACAACCTGTGGCTCACCCACATCTACAAAGCTTGTACAAAACTATGACAAAAAAAATCTGATGATTTTGCTTGTTTCCATTTGAAGGCAAATAGAGAATCTGGGGCCTGCTCAGAACTCTGAACTCCTCTTAACAGCTGTGTCACAGACTAGGCTGTTGAGACAGAGCAAAAGGCTTTTTAGATGGAAAGTTATTCCTGAAATTCTCGTAGAATCATAGAATCATAGAATCAAGCAGGTTGGAAGAAACTTCCAAGATCATCCAGTCCAACCTAGCACCCAGTCCTAGCCAGTCAACCAGACCATGGCACTAAGTGCCTCAGCCAGGCTTTTCTTCAACACCTCCAGGCACGGTGACTCCACCACCTCCCTGGGCAGCCCATTCCAATGCCAATCACTCTCTCTAGCAACAACTTCCTCCTACATCCAGCCTAGACTTTCCCCAGCACAACTTGAGACTGTGTCCCCTTGTTCTATTGCTTGTTGCCTGGCAGAAGAGGCCAACCCCCACCTGGCTACAACCTCCCTTCAGGTAGTTGTAGACAGCACAGAGCTCACCCCTGAGCCTCCTCTTCTGCAGGCTGCACACCCCCAGCTCCCTCAGCCTCTCCTTATAGGTTTGTGTTCCAGGCCCCTCACCAGCTTTGTTGCCCTTCTCTGAACACGTTCCAGCACCTCAACATCTCTCTTGAATTGAGGGGCCCAGATGATTTCAGAAACAAACCATCCCACTGAAGTACTGCAAGTGAAATACAGGAGCTGAGGAACACAAAGTGAAGATGTTCAGTTATAACTTCTTCCTCTGCAGTAACTTGTGTGTGTTCAGATTTGCACAGAGCTGAGGAGCAAAAAACAAAATGACACATGGTTTAATGGGCAGGGTAGTGCTGGGTTGACAGTTGGACTGGATGACCTCAGAAGTCTTTTTCAACTTTAATTATTCTATGATTGGAATCAGGAAGGAGCCCCTGCAGATCATCATTCTATGATTAGAATCATTAGAATCTGGCTTAGCAGTAGAGCTGGGATTGTGGGCTCAAGGTGAGTGGTTGGACTTGAAGATTGACAGTTCTTTGAATCTAAGATTCTATGAAACAGTTCACACACAAACCACAAGATTTTTTCTGAGTCAAAAATCATATTTTTTATTTAATCACATCGAGCTAAACCTGCTTTATTTTTTGAGTAAGAAACAGTGAATCGAAGCAAGGAAAGAAATGTCTCTGTGCTGTCCTTGATCCCAGCACCCTGCCTGTGTGAAGCACTGGAATGGGGATGTCCACCACCAAAGCAAAGCAGATCACAGCCTAATGAGTGCTGAGTGACAACAGCTCAGCCACTGAAGCACATGTGACATTTGCATGAATATCAAATGAATGCATTCTAATCACTGCAATTCCCATGAATACCAAATGAACTTCTAATAACTGAACTCCTAAAGAGTTACCATTTTGTGTTTATAAAAAAACCCCAACCCTAAGGAGCAACAGCAACAAAAAGAACACAAACAACAGAAATATGGAAAGAAAAAATGATCTCTTTATAATTTGGAGAGTTGTGATTCAGACAAAATGATGTTTGAAAAACCATCAAGTTGTTGATGATGTTTCTGTCCATTGTTTTTGTGGTGTTACTTTTTTTTTCCCCATACTAAATGCCAGATAATGAGGGTGTAGAATTGTTTGATTGCTTATCTGTCAGTCTCAATTAAATATAGGAGCATTGGAAAGTATCACAGTATCACCAAGGTTGGAAGAGACCTCATAGGTCATCAAGTCCAACCCTTTACCACAGAGCTCAAGGCTAGACCATGGCACCAAGTGCCACGTCCAATCCTGCCTTGAACAGCTCCAGGGACAGCGACTCCACCACCTCCCTGGACAGCCCATTCCAGTGTCCAATGACTCTCTCAGTGAAGAACTTTCTCCTCACCTCAAGCCTAAATTTCCCCTGGTGCAGCCTGAGGCTGTGTCCTCTTGTTCTGGTACTGGCCACCTGAGAGAAGAGAGCAACCTCCTCCTGACTACAACCTCCCCTCAGGAAGTTGTAGACAGCAATAAGATCTCCCCTGAGCCTCCTCTTCTCCAGGCTAAACAATCCCAGCTAGTGCTGTTGCTGTTAAAGGACAACTCAGATAACTGAATCCTAGAATCCCATCTTGGTAGGAGTTGGAAAACACCTCTACAGATCGTTTAGTCCAACTCCCCTTCTAAAGCAGGGGCACCCACAGCAGCTTGCCAAGGATCATAATGTTCAGGTGGGTTTAGAATCAGTCCAGAGAAAGAAACTCCACAGCCTGTTCCAGGGCTGCATCACCTTCACTCCAAAGAGTTTTTTCCTTCTGTTTAGGTGAAACCTCCTGGTTCCTAGTCTGTGCCTGTTGCCTTTAGTCCTGCCACCAGGCAGCACTTCCCATCCTCTTGACAGCTGTCCTTAGCTATTGATCAACATTGAGAAGATCCCCATAACACTCAAGGATTTAAATGAATTCTCTTTAAGATGGCTTTTAACTTCCCAATATGGAGAAACTGGTTTCAAGTTAAACCACCACCAGGAATTCAGAAAAAGAAACTTTTGAGATGTGTTTGCTTGTGTGAGAATGATACACTATAGATTTCAAATAATAGAATCACAGACTAGTAGGATTTGGAAGGGACCCCTGGAGATCATCTAGTCTAACCACCCTGCCAAAGCAGGATCACCTAAGGCAGTACCATAAAACCGTAAGCAATAGTTTTCTGGAGCCAAATTCCTGCTTCCCTGCTCAGACACACAAATTTCAGGAGTCTCCAATGCTCACCCTGCCCCTCAGAAATTGCATTCTACTCCTGATGCTTTTTCCTACTGTCGTATGACATTGCTTGCAGCTGGAAAATTGCCTGTCAGAAAAGGACTGGGGGTGATGGTTGTCAGCCACCTGAACATGAGCCAGCAGTGTGCTCAGGTGGCCATAAAGACCAGCAGCAACCTGGCTTGGATCAGCAACAGTATGGCCAGCAGGAGTTTGGAATCGATTGTGTCCCTGTATTGGGCACTGGTGAGGCTCCTACTGGAATACTGGGTTCAGTTTTGAAGCCACTCACTCCAAGAAGGACATTGAAGTGCTGGAGCATGTCCAGAGAAGGGCAACAAAGCTGGTGACAGATCTACAGAACAAGTTTGGTGGGGAGCAGCTGAGGAAACTGGAGTTTTTCCTGAAGAGGCTGAGGTCAGACATCATTGCTCTCTACAACTTGAAAGGAGGCTGGAGTGAGGTGGGGATTGGTTTCCTCACCCTTAGCAGGTGATAGAATGAGAGTTAATGGCCTTAAATTGTGCTAGGGGAGATTTAGGTTGGACATTAGGAAAAAATTCTTTCCTGCAGGAATGATCAGGGCATTGAAACAGGTTGCCAAAGGAAGTGGTGGAGTCACTGTCCCTGGAGGTGTTCAAGAAATGTGTAGCTGTGGCACTTTGGGGCGTAGTTTACTTGCCGTGGTGGTGTTAAGTTGATGGTTGGACTTGATCTTATGAGTCTTCTCCAACTGGAACAATTCTATGATTCTGTGATGGTCCTGAATTTGCTATCAATGATGACAGGCAAGAGTTGATCTGTGTGATGTGGAATCAGACAAGGCAAACAAATCTAGACTTAGTGGCCTTCAGTAGGACAGAGCACAGCAAATCACAGCCGTGCTTTCCTTGATGTTACAGGAGCCGCTACTGAAACACCAATTAAAAGCTTTAATGGGAGTTTGAGGTGGATGTGTACAATAAGACACTTCTAGGTCAGGCAGGAGGGTGGCAATAATAATGATACCAAGTACATTTCCTTATTTAACTTTGGTTTTTTATTGTCTTCAGCCTGCAGCAGTGTTTCCTCTTTTTTTTTTTTTGTGTTATTATTCTTTCCTTTTTTTTCCTTTTGTACCTTGTAACATAGTCCCTAATTGAGACACATGAAGCTCATAAGAGGCTTTAGACAAGATTCAGCTAGCCACAAAAGTCATTATCTCATTTTCATTTATTAACATGATATTTCCAATGGATTAACGAGGGTTTCCCTTTTGTTGCCTCTGCTATGGCACTAGCCCTAAAGGGGCTGTTGCGTCTCTCCATCTCAAGTGACTTCTTACTCACATTAGATTACAGTAATGTACGTGTTACAGGGATGACATTTATTATACTTCTTGAATTAAAATTCCCTGTTTGAAGAAGCTATAATTGCTGGGGAAAATAGGATAAAGTGGACTTGAGTGTTGATTTTAGCAATGAGCAGGAATCAAAGTAAGCACTGCCAGAGCAAAATGCAGGCAAAAAATGTTCCTCCTTCATTTCAAATCATAGCATCATAGACTCATAGAATTGCAGAATCATAGAAATGTAAAATAATGTAATTGTTTTGGTTGGAAAAGACCTTTGAGATCATTGAATCCAATCAGCAACTCAACATTATCATGAGACCTCAACTTGAGTACTGTGTTCAGTTTTGGGCTCCCCAGTTGAAGAGGGACAGGGATCTGCTGGAGAGCATCCAGCGGAGAGCTATGAGGTTGCTTGGAGGACTGGAGGGCATGGTTTATGAGGAGAGGCTGAGGGACCTGGGGCTGTTTAGTCTGGAGAAAAGAAGACTTAGAGGGGATTTGATAAATCTTTGTAAATATCTTAAGGCTGGCTGGGAGTGGGGGGACAAGCTCTGCTCACTGCTCCCTGGGATAGGACAAGGAGCAATGGGTGTAAGCTGCAGCACAGGAGGTTCCACCTCAACACAAGAGGGAACTTCTTTACTGTAAGGGTCCCAGAGCACTGGCACAGGCTTCCCAGGGAGGTCATGGAGTCTCCTTCTGTGGAGCCTTTCAAGGCCTGTCTGGATGTGTTCCTCTGTGATCTGTGTTAGATAGCATTGTCCTGCTCTGGCGGGGGGGGTTGGACTTGATGATCTCTTTAGGTCCCTTCCAACCCTTAACATCCTATGTCCCAAAGTGCCATGTCCACGTGTTTCTTGAATACCTGCAGGGTTGGTGACTCCATCACATTTCTGAGCAGTCTACTCCATTCCCTGACAACCCTTGAAGGAAGGAATTTTTTCCCAATATCCAATCTAAACCTTCTCTAACACAATATGAGGTCATATCCACTCATTCTATCACCTGATACAAGGGAGAAGAAAATGACCCCCAGAAATATCTAATAATCCCATAGTATTATTAGATCTGGAGTGTGCCCCAAGTACAACAAGGACATCAAACTGTCAGAACAGGTCCAGAGTAGGCCACAAAAATTATCTGAGGGCTAGAGGACCTCTGCTGTGGGGAGAGGCTGAGAGAGCTGGGGCTGTTCAACTTGGAGAAGAGAAGGCCCGTGGCAGGAAGGCTGGAACTAGGTGATCTTTAAGGTCTTTTCCAACCTAAACCATTTATGACTTTATGGATCCACTCTGTGATGCAAAACTGCCAACTCTCTGAAAAAGACAGATGTCATTTAAAAAAGCTGCTCAGTTTTCCACAATGCTCACATTCGTTTTTCAGGTGTCTGTGGTCCTACCATTCCACAGGGATGCAAGGAACAAAGTAAAAGTGCAAATTTGGGTTAACTAAGAAATGTAAAAGTGACAGGATACCCTACCATGTGTACTGCAAGAAGCTGTGATGGTCAACCCCAGAATGAGGAGCTGTGTTGTTTTCCTGTAGTGTGTTTTTCAGCTCTGCTTGCTGCTCCCCAGTTCCTCCTCTTCTCCCAGTAGGCTGCCCAAGCAACATTACAGTGAGGACCTGCAGAGAGCCTGTCTGCTCCAGGCGCTGTCTGATCTTGTCTGACATAATTTAAACCCATGCTTCCTGCTTGAGTTTTACATTTTCCAGGGCCTGAAAGGTTCAACAAGAAATAAAATTCACCTACCAAAAATAAACCACCCAACAAAAAAAACCCCACTGTTTTAATCAGTGTAGCCTATTTCTGCTTTATTGTGCTTGATACAAAGATGTTAGAGGATGTTTGTCTTTAAGTTTGATATAAAATCCAGACCCTAATTATTTGTGGGCATCAGATTTCTCCTGACCAGTCAGTCTCTCGAGAACTCTCAGCCCTAAAGAGGATAAGTGTAACACTGATACTCAGGAAAAAACAAGTCTCTGCTCCAGCCACCCCTTCCCAATGGATTTAATGTTGATCCTCACCTGTGTTTTGTCCACAACCTCTGTTGCCTACCCTGAGGATCACTGAGTTAGCTTGATGCTGTACTCCTTCTGGATCAGCATTTAATAAGCCTAAGGACATGAAAATCTGGAAAATAAGCTGTGGAGCTTGGAAGAAGAATTCTTCCTACCTTATCTTCGGGGAGGGGGTGGGGGGTGGGGGGGGTGGGTGGGAAAGAAGGAATACAAACTAGCAGTTGTATTTAATCCAAAAAAGCTCCATCATCTGTCACATTTAAATTGTAACCTGCAATATGTAATAAAAACTCTTACAAACACAACGACTAACAGGTTTCAACACAGATTTCTAAACCAACACAGCTCATGTGGATGTGTTTTGGAGTTTCTTCTGCAGTCTCTGTTCTGGAGACTGCTTTCAGCTTTATTTATGAAGTTGCATATTGAGGCTGATGTCTTGGGGGCTGGAGTTGTCCAGAGCTGTGCAGGGAGGTGGGCAGCATCCACAACAATCTCTGTTGGCAGCTGGTGAAGCTTATGCATAGAATTGTCTCACTGTTCTGGTATCTTGACTGTGGCCAGCTTGAGAGAAAGCTTCAGCAGGGTCTGTAAAGGGTGAGCTTAACTTTTAACAGGAGTGAGAGAAGGGAAGATGGTTTAAAAGAGAGTGGCATATATATATAGAATATGATAGAACAGTTGGAAATGGCCTCGAGTTGCATCAATGGAGGTTTAGTTTAGACGTGAGAAACAATTTCTTTCCCAAATGGGTTGTCAAACCCTGAAACAGGCTTCCCAGGGAAGTGATTGAATGACCATCCCTGGAGGTATTGAAAAGATATGTAGATGTGGTGCTGAGGGACTTTTTCCAAAGGCATGGAGTGACAGGGTGAGAGGCAATGGCTTCAAACTGGAAGCAGATGGATTTAGACCAGACATTAGGAAGAAGTTCTTTCCCATGAGGGTGGTGGACCACTGGAACAGATTGCCCAAAGAGAAGCTGTGGAGGCTCCAAGCCTGCAGGTGCTCAAAGGCAAGTTGGAAAGGATCTTAAGCAACCTGGTCCAGTAGGAGGTGTCCCTGCCTATGGCATGGGGGTTGGGACTCGATGATGTTTAAGGACCCTTCCAACCCAAATCATCCTATGATTCTACATTTTTAGTGGTGGACTTGGCAGTGTGGGATTCATGGTTGGTTTCCATGGTCTTAAAGGTCTTTTTCAACCAAATTGATTCCATAATGTTATAATTTTCCTTGATTTTCTAATGATTTTCTCCTTAATGCAGTAATGATACTTATGTAGCTTTCAGCTGATGAATAGAGGACAGGTTTTTCAGAGGGACCTGTTAGAAAACAAAACCCCCTTGAATGACCCAAAATTCTTCTCCATGGGATTCAGGATTTGTCACAGAGTGTTGAGCTCTGCTATTGTCAGCTCCCTCCCTTAGTGTGTGCTTCACATCAGGGTTCAAAAAGATGGCCTGTGTTCACTAGAGCCTGACCAGAAAGGGTGTTTAGAGTTTGTTCTTCCTTAAGTTTAAAAAAAACCAATTTAAACAAATAGTATGGACTGTTGGAACAGAACCTGAGTTTTGGGTAAACTCCAATAATGTGTTTTTCATTGCAGGAGATGTGATGCCTGTCAACACTTACTAGTCAGATTTGCCTCCTTTTTTATGTATCTTGAACAGACATCCCCTCTCTTTTTTTTTTTCCCTCCTTCTGTAGCAGAGAGGAGTGTCCTGCATATCATGCTTCCATCTCCATATTGCAGTTATTAATACAGGGGGGAGAGAGGTCACCTATGGTTCTTGGCAGCAGTTGTGTTCCCATGTATAAATCATGATAAAGTGCTATTGCTCTGTAGGGTACACTGATGTTTTCAATTTATCCTGTGTAGAATATCCATCCTTTCTTTTTTTCTTTCTTTTTCTTTTTATTATTTTTTATTTTATTTTTTCCCTTTCCCTTTTCCTTTTCTTTTCCTTTTTCTTTTTCTTTTCTTTTTCCTTTTACTTTATATTTTTCTTTCTTTTTCATATTTTTCTTTCTTTTTCTTTTTCTTTTTCTTTTTCTTTTTCTTTTTCTTTTTCTTTTTCTTTTTCTTTTTCTTTTTCTTTATTTTTGGTTTTATTTTCCTTTTCATTTTTGTTTCATTTACTTTTTCTTTTCCTCTTTATTTATTTTTCTTTTTCATATTTTTCTTTCTATTTCTTTTTCTTTTTCTTATTTGTCTTTTTCTTTTTTTGTTTATTTTTTTCCTTTCTTTAATTTTTCTTTTTAATTTTCTTTCTTTTTCAGCTTCTTCTTTTTCAGCTTCTTCTTTTTCTTTTTCTTTTTCTTTTTCTTTTTCTTTTTCTTTTTCTTTTTCTTTTTCTTTTTCTTTTTCTTTTTTCTTTTGTCTTTTTCTTTTTCTTTTTTTTTTGTCTCTTTATTTTTAATTTTCTTTCTTTTTCAGCTTCTTCTTTTTATTTTTATTTTTATTTTTATTTTTATTTTTATTTTTATTTTTATTTTTTGTCTTTTTCTTTTTCTTTCTTTTTCTTTTTATTTTTAATTTTCTTTCTTTTTCAGCTTCTTTTTCTTCTTTTTCTTTTTTTTGTCTTTTTCTTTTTATTTCTTTTTATTTTTATTTTTAATTTTCTTTCTTTTTCAGCTTCTTTTTCTTCTTTTTTGTCTTTTTCTTTTTCTTTTTTTTGTCTTTTCCTTTTTATTTCTTTTTAATTTTTAATTTTCTTTCTTTTTCAGCTTATTTTTCTTTTTCTTTCTTTTTCTTTCTCTTTTTAATTTTCTTTCTTTTTCAGCTTCTTTTTCTTCTTTTTTTTGTCTTTTTCTTTTTCTTTTTTTTGTCTTTTTCTTTTTCTTTCTTTTTAATTTTTAATTTTCTTTCTTTTTCAGCTTATTTTTCTTCTTTTTATTTTTCTTTTTCTTTCTTTTTCTTTTTTGTCTTTTTCTTTTTCTTTTTCTTTTTCTTTCTTTTTTATTATTTTTTCTTTAAATTTTCTTTTTCTTTTATTCTTTTAAAAAATTTTTCTTTTAATTTTCTTCTCTCCTTTCCTTCTTTCTTTCTCTTTTTTTCACTCTTCCTCTCTCATTCCCTCTCTTTCTCTCATTCTCCTCTTTCTCCCTTCATGTCTCACTTTCTCCCTTAAAAAACAGGGAAAAAATAATCTTTTGTTCCCATAATATAGATAAACTCATAGATTTCACCACCAATAAAAATAATATTAATAAAAATGAGGCATTGTTACAAAGTAGGTCCTAACTATGCAGCCTAATGTTTCGGTAAGACTGTGGTGCACATCCTTTTATAGCCAATTAAGAGGATGTTTTATTTCCCTCATTAAAAGTGCAGCCTACAGTCACCATGTTGAATCAAATAAGTATGAGTTTGCACATCCTGCGTGCAACCTTTCCTCGAGGCACAGGAGCATTTGTCATCTTTATAATAAAGCTTTCCAATTTTTCTGATTAATATTTAAAAGAAATAACATGACCTGAGGAATATATAAATATAGCATCCTTGTTGGAAGGCATTCTGTACCACTCTGCTGCAAGGCTGAGATACCATCAGATCACTTTGTATGCTATCTCCTTCAAAGACCCTTTTCCCTGTGTTGATGTGCAGCACCGAGTCTCTTTTTGCTCTTTTTCTTTCTCCCAGATGATGGCAAGAGCTCACCAGGGCAGATTTCAGTGGTTGCTGCAATGTTCCTTGTCTTCAGTTTTGCCCTGTCACATTGAGGGCTGGAGATGGTCCTCTAGAGATTCTCCTCTGACTAATTAGTGGGTCGCTATGGGTCCATAAGCAAGCCGTTTCAGAATCAAACTTTTTGCAGCTGTACAGCAAAGCAGATGAAGGCCGAGAGACCTGGGACTCACTGACGTGGAGAAGAGCAGCCTGAGAGGGATCTTTTTGTTGCTCAGCAAGAACTAAAGAGTGAGGGGCAAGCAAATGGGGCCAGACTCCTTTCAGTGGCACTCGATGACAGGGCAAGGGGAAATGGGCACAAACTGGAATGCAGGAATTTCCATCTGAACATGAGGAAAAACTGTTGCGTGAGGGTGCTGGAGTCCTGGAGCAGATTCTCCTTCCCTGGATAGATGCCAAACATGCATGGACATTGTAATCCTGGGTGACCTGCTGTGGGTGACCCTGCTTTAGCAGGAGGTTTGGACTAGATGATCTCCAGAGGCCACTTCCAACCTCTACTGTTCTGTATTTGTGTTGAAAAGTGAGGTCTTGCCCCTCCATTTGTGTACCAAAACCTGGACAGTGGCTGGGGACAGCTGGCTTGTTGGGTCTCTCTTTTACTTTTGGTTCAGGTGGCAATCCAATAACATAGTTGTTGTTTATGTCTTTGGTAGAGATGACCTGGAAAACTGTGCCTTCATCTTGTAAAGCTGTTAAGTTCCACTCCATCCATGTCTCCTGAGAGTCACTTGGTAGACATTTACTGATAGAGCTTTGCTGAACTCAAGATGCTTCATGTTTGTGCTACACTCTAGGAAAGGAGACAGATGTGTTAGCACCTGAGATCTCTGGAGGTTAGTGGAAAACTATTTGCTTGTGTTATTTGTTCCAATTATTAGTATTGAAATGCATCTGTCATAAGATCTAGAGGACAAGACAACATCAGAGTGAGCTTTGGCTGACACTGTAACGTGGCAAGTGAGATATTAAATACAGGTAAAGAATCACAGAATGACAGAATAATGGGGTTTGGAAGAGATCTCTGGAGATCATCTAGTCCAGCTACCCTGCTAAAGCAGGATCATGCAGAGCAAGTTGCCCAGGACTGCATCCAGAATGAGCAGGCAGAGATCCAACAACAGAGGTGCTAAAAACTCTTTACTCTTGCACAGTGTTTTCAGCACAGTAATTTATTTTGTCTCTTTAATTTTCCTTCCCCCTCCCTATGATGTCTCTTATTTATTTTCTTTTACACACACTCTCCCCTCCCCCCCCCCCCCCCCCCCCCCCCCCCCCCCCAAGAGTAATTGGAGGCAAACATGTAGAAAATGAGGAGGGTTGAGGTCAGTTTTGGTATTTTTATATTGGCACACATCACTAAAACCATTACAAGTAATCACAGCTAGAATAACAAAATATAAGCCTTTAAACTTAAAGGCTCAATTATTCTGGGCTCTCTGTAAATTACAGACAAAGCTAACAAATTTCATACATTAGTCATGGTAAAAAATATTAAATTCCATGGTTTGTCACAGATTAACAGGGAAAAAAAAAGTTAAATCAGTAAGTTGTGCAAGTACTTTAAACAAATGGTTGTCAGAGATTCTGCGTGTTTGGCAGAGAATTAAATAAGTGAATATCAGCAGCTGAACTTCTTGCAGAGGAGCCAAACCCCTTCTTGGAAAAGCTGAGGCTCTTTTTGAATGTGGAAGCAATGTTATACTCAATCTTACAACACATCCAAACTAGCTGTGATACAAGGAAGAATTTGCCATGCAGTGTGGCTTGTGTTTTTCATAATCCAACCCCACCAGTAAGACACTTGCTGGGGAGGGAAGAAATGAAACTCTCAAGTGGACCAAGACTGGGAAGATTTGGTCAATATTGAGATTAGAACTGAATTCCAGAGTGTTTGAAGAGGTGATAATACCACACATCACACAGCAATGCTTTCCACTAAGAAGCACTAAAAAGCCTGCAAATTATTGTTTAGAAGGTGAGGTCTCAGCAGAGTGAAGCAGAGAGGCAGAATCACCTCCCTCCAGCTGCTGCCCAGGCTGGTGAGAATCAGCCCACAACACAGTGGGTCTGGGCTGTGAGTGCACATTGCTGCCTCATGTGCAGATTTTTACCCACCAGCATTGCCAAATCCTTCACAGAGCTGCTCTCCACTCCTTCATCCCCTTCCTGCATAGATAGCAAGGATTGCACTGACTCACAGAATAATAGAATCAACCAGGTTGGAAGAGACCTCCAAGATCAGCCAGGCCAACCTAGCACCCAGCCCTAGCCAGTCAACTAGACCATGGCACTAAGTGCCTCAGCCAGGCTTTGCTTGAACACCTCCAGGGACAGTGACTCCACCACCTCCCTGACCTGGGTTCTTATTATGGTTCTCTCAGTTTACAGCTGGAGTCAGCTCTTGGACAAGACAGGTGTGGTACTATCACAGTTTTCCTGGTTTCAATCTGCCATTGGCTCATTGGCTCTTACTTTAACACCCATGGCAAAGTGAGCTGCTGTGGATGGCTCGAACTGCCTTTAGCCCTGGAGTAAAATGTTCAGTTACACTGAAATTGGAATTAGAGATAAAGATTTAAGCCAACCCACTTTCCTGAGCCTCACAGCTCAGGCCAGATGAGATTTGATGGAAAAATGTCTTTGTCCATATTCTTAAGCTCTGCCTTTATTTGCTGCTGCTGCTCAGCTTCAGTTTGGTGGCTGCTCTGGGAATAGTTGTTTGGAAATTAACTCAGGCAGAGCCATCACTGAGGGGTAGCTTGCTCCATCAACAGGATTCTTGGTGTTTTCAGGACATCTCATTTCACTCAATATAATTCTCATAAAGTTCATTATTTCACAAGAATGCAGTAGTTTCAGAAGGGAGAAATAGCCAGTCTTCAAGGTGTCTTCTCCCATGTCCATGTACCCCTTGAGACAGAGACATTTTGGAGGTTCCATCCACTAGCAGAGTTACTTGAACCAGCAGTTGGGATCTGCTGTTCCCACAGTATATCTATCCTGGCTGGAGCCAGGAAGCCCTAATCATCTCCCACAGGAACTCCTTCCCTGGAAAATTCCCAGTGCAGCTTCTCAGTGGAGAAGGCTGAGTGTCTTCTGATGCATCAGAGAGTATCTTCTTGTGATATGTAGCTCAAAATTGGAAATATTAAGGCATGCTTGAGGCTGACTCTTTAGAGCAGCTGACCCAGCAGCAGTTTGTACACCAGTATTGATGTTTAGTTTTGGTGCATTTGAGAGATTGTCTTTGTCCTAGCCTTAGAGGCAAGCTTAGATCTTTAGTGGAAGATCCTAGGTGATGTCAAGAAACCAGACATTGCCATATTGTCATGCAAAATAGGTCCACAGAAAGCAAGATACTGCTTACTGCTTGTTCCACAGATTTCTGTTGTCCCTCAGGAGTCAGTACTGGGACTAGTGCTGGTTAACATCTTTGCCAGAGATCTGGACAGTGGAATTGAGTGGATCCTCAGCAGGTTTGTGGATGACACCAAACTGTATGGTCATGTTGATGTACTGGAGGGAAGGATGCCCTTTAGAGGCACTTGGTCAGGCTTAAGAGGTGGGCCCAAGCCAACCACATGAATTCAAGAAGTCCAAATGAAACGTCCTACACCTGGGTTGGCACACAATACAGCCTGGACGAGGAGTGGCTGAAGAACAGTCTTGGAGATAAGGGCCTGGGTGTGCTGGGTGATGAAAAACTCACCATGAGCCAGCAGTGCCTGCAGCCCAGAAGGAAGCAGTGTCCTGGGCTGCATCAAAAGAAATATGACCAGTAGGACAAGGGAGCTGATTTTCAGTCTCTACCCAACCTAGAGTACTGCATTTATTTCTGGCTTCCCCAGCATAAGAGGAATATTGAGCTGCTGGACACAAATACCTGAAGGGACATTGTAGCCAGGTGGGGGGTGGCCTCTTCTGCCAGGCAACCAGCAATAGAACAAGGGGACACAGTCTCAAGTTGTGCCGGGGGAAGCACAGGCTGGATTTTAGGAGGAAGTTCTTCCCAGAGAGAGTGATTGGCATTGGAATGGGCTGCCCAGGGAGGTGGTGGAGTCACCGTCCCTGGAGGTGTTGAAGCAAAGCCTGGATGAGGCACTTAGTGCCATGGTCTGGTTGACTGGCTAGGGCTGAGTGCTAGGTTGGACTGGATGATCTTGGAGGTCTCTTCCAACCTGGTTGATTCTACGATTCTATGATTCTATGACTGGGTCCAGAGAAGGGCCACAAAGATGATGAGAGGACTGGAGAGCCTCCTGTGTGGGGACAGGCTGCAAGAGCTGGAGCTGTTCAGCCTGGAATAAAGAAGGCTCCAGGGAGACCTCATAGCAGCCCTCCAGTACCTGAAGCAGGCCTATGAGAAAGTTGCAAAAGGACTTTTTCACAGGGGCTTATAGTGAAAGGATGAAGGAGAGATAGATTGAAGCTTGAGGAGGTTGGATTGAGACTGGATACTAGGAAGAAATTCTTTACAGTGAGGGTGCTGAGACACTGGAGCAGGTTGCTCAGGCAGGTAGTGGAGGCCTCATCCCTAGAGACACTCAAGGTCAGGCTTGATGGGGCCCTGAGCAGCCTGATCTAGCTGGGAATGTCCCTGCATTCTGTGATTCTGTGATTCATGGATTCATTCACTCCATAGGTTTCATGCCTTTTTAAAGAACACGTTGAGAAGAAAAACATGCACTGAGATGTAAGTCACTGTCCTTCATCTGAACATCCCTGTCTGGCTCCCTTGCACCCACCTCCCCCAACTCCTCCCTGCCCCCACCCTTCCCAAACCTGCTGGGTGGCTTCAAACAGTCTCCTTGTATCCATCCCATGTTTAAAGCCTTCTCTGAAAATAGGTGAACTCCTCTAGCTAGTAACCTGCTGGAGGAGGCTGTCAAGGGCTGGCTGCACGCACTTCAGTCTTTGCAAGAATCAAAGTGAAACGAGGAGAGTCTCACAGAAAAGGGTTACAGAGAGTTTCATGTATTTTGCAGCCTTTTCATGGCTTAAATTACACTTCCCCTTGTTCTAGTTTTAAAAGGCAGAACAGAAAACTTAATTTTAACACTGGAAAATGAAGGCTCTTCAATTATTTATAACATTAAAATGTACAAATGTTTGATCAATGAACTTGAAAAAAACATGCAACTACAAAAACCCCATTTCAGAGTGTTCTGAGGTTCACGTGGCAGAGATAGAGAAGTGAAATGATTATTAACAGACCAAGAGCAGCATTTTAATAGCATCCGAGCTGTAATAATGAGGCTGACAAAAGCAAGGCAATTCAAAGCCACCACTGATCTGATGCTCCCTCCTTAACATGTAGACTGTGCCTAATTTTGCAGAATCTGAGGTGTTGTAAGAAAATTGCTCTCGTGACGAAGACCCCCTCAGTGTGGTGCCCAGTGGGGTGGCAGCAGGATGAGGTACCTTTTGTTTCAGAACTTTGGTATTTTATCCTGGAGTGTTTTGAGTAAACACACAGCTGTGTCTTCATCTTCGTTGTTGTGGTTGTTGTTGCTGTTGTTCTCAAGCTTTACCATTAACAGTAGAGGAAATAGCTTTGTCTTTTAAAAATGATGAAATGTGACATCTCCTGGCCTAATGAATCTGCTTTAGCAGGGGGGTTGGACTAAAATCATAGAATCATTTAGTTGGAAAAGAGCCTTAAGATCATCAAGTCTAATTGTTAATCCAGCACTGCCAGGTCACTACTAAACCAAGTCCCTCAGCACCACATATACATGGCTTCTAAATCCTTCCAGGAATGAGGACTCCCACACTTTGCTGGGCAGCCTGTTTGAGAGCTTTACAATGCTTTTGGAGAAGAATGTTTCCCTAATGTCATAGAATCAACTAGGTTGGAAGAGACCTCCAAGATCAGCCAGTCCAACCTAGCACCCAGCCCTAGCCACTCAACTAGACCATGGCACTAAGTGCCTCATCCAGGCTTTGCTTGAACACCTCCAGGCACAGTGACTCCACCACCTCCCTGGGCAGCCCATTCCAATGCCAATCACTCTCTCTGGCAACAACTTCCTCCTAACATCCAGCATTGGAATGGGCTGCCCAGGGAGGTGGTGGAGTCGCCGTCCCTGGAGGTGTTCAAGAAAAGCCTGGCTGAGTCACTTAGTGCCATGGTCTGGTTGACTGGCTAGGGCTGGATGCTAGGTTGGACTGGATGATCTTGGACGTCTCTTCCAACCTAGTTGATTCTTTGATTCTATGATTCTATGTCCCTCTGCAGTTGAGGAATAACTAGGTTCAAAGCTGCTCCAACTGCATCAGTTCACAGCGTCCTCACCTTGGGGTCTCTTCTACAGGGGCATGACAGCTAGGAAGGGCTGTGATGTCTTTCTTTCATGCTAAAAGAGTATTTTTCTTGGATAGGTACACATGTACTCTTACAAAAGGAAGTTTATTTTCCAAATACCAGTGCTGTCCAGAAAAACAAACATGATTCCATCAGCCAGCTCCAAAACTGCAACAAAACCTGTTTGTTCAGCACTTCTCTGAGATAAATGATGATCCTTCTTTAAGACCTTTGGATACTAAGATGCCTCTTATGCAACAGCAAACTGAACATTTTCTGGTTTTACTGCACTGTAAGAAAACTGAATTTTATAAGCAAAATGTCTTTCAAAATAGAAGAGGACATACAGACACTAGAGACAGAGTGCAATACAGGGAAAATTATATACAAATCTGTATTTATGTCCTTGTGAGGGTAAGAAAGTGATATTTAGGGGAAGATGGCAAGCCTTGTCATAGAATAATAGAATCACAGAACAGTTTGGCTTGGAAGGGACATTAAAGATCATCTGTTTCCAAGTCCCTTCATAGGCATGTACAGCTTCCACTAATCAAGACTGAAGGTGTAGTCCCTGCCTTGCAGCAGGAGCACAAGCAAGAGCTCCCCTTGGTCAGAAATGGCCTCAGAGCCTCGTCCCTTCCCCAGCCCCAACCAGGAGGGAAAGCCCCAAGATGGGGACATGAGGTGGGAGGGAGCTTCTCTGGTTTTGGGGATATTTTCCTCACCTTAATGAAGGTCATTTAGGAAAGAGTATCCTTTATTGACCTGAGTTCATACCTCGGTGACCAGATCATAGAATCTGTTGATGGAAAAAGGCTTTTAAGATCATCAAGTCCAATCATTACCTAATGCCAACATTACCACTGTACTGTGTCCTCAGGTGCCATATTGACAAGGTTTTCTGAAAGCCTCCAGGAGTGGTGACTCCACCACTTCCCTGGGCAGCCTGTTCCAATGAATGACCACTCTTGCAGGAAAGAAATGGCCAAGACAAGGTGCAGTGAGAGGCCTGAGCATCCCAGGGGCATCTATGTGGGGTAAGTGGCTCCATCCATGCAGCAACCACCAAGGGACCAGCTGCCCTTCCCTGAGCTGCTGCCTGAAAAACAAGAGCCCAACCTTCATGTCTTGGTCCTGCAGCTTCTAATTATGCCCTGCAAAAGGCCTTAGATGTGAAGTCTGCTGCAGAAGCAGGACGGTGACGACGATGAAAGGGAGCAACATCAAAAGTGTCAGGAAGAGGAGAAGGCAACGCCATATCAGTGTTGAAGCTACATGCATATTCCAATTTGCTATGTGACTGTGTTACTAATTTGGAAGGGGAAAAAAATCAGCTTATGGCATCCCAATGAGGTGCCTCAGGAATATGCAGCTGAAGAAGAGTTTAACGGGGGGGTTGTGTGCTATTGAATCCAGTCTCACCACACAAATAAAGTATAATTAGGGCTCATTAGGAGCAGAGGTAAGGTTGCTGGATCTCAGGTCTGTCTGTAGCCACCCCAGCAGGCATGAAGAGAGGAGGAAATAAGGCCACAGTACTTAACATTTTGGTGGGGAAGGAGGAGGAAAGACAACATACCCTGCTCTGAGAAGGTGGAGTGTGTGGATTTTCAAGTCTAGTGTCATAATATCCATAAAATTACATAACTGATCTAAAGAGGGGAGGGGGGGAAGAAGAAGAAAGTTACCAAAATTCTATTAATAAAATTTAGGAGATTAATAAGTCTTAGCATTACATATAAAAAATTGGCATTAAATATTTAAAAATTCGATTAATAAAATACTAGATTAATAAAACTTAATATTAAATATAAAAAATTAATTGGGTGCCTTTCATCCACTTTGCACGTGAAAACCAAACTAGAGACCTGCCAGCCCTTGCTGGTATAAAAGCTCATGAATGTGGTCATGCAATGGAGGCACACGAAGAGTTCATGATGCTGTAAACTCCCATCACTGGTTGCTGACACCAACAGGCTGTGCTGTCATTTAGTGAGACCTGGACAAGCTGGAGAGTTGGGAAGAGAGGAAGCTCATGAAGTTCAACAAGGGCAAGTTTAGGGTGCTGATTTTGGGTGGAACAGCTTCTTACATCAGTATAGGTGAGGGCTTGACCTGCTTGAAAGCAGCTCCACAGAGGAGTGCTAGGGAACAAGAACTCCATGAACTAGCAATGTCCATTTGTGGCCAAGAAGTGCAACAGTCTCCTGGGGTGCATGAAGAAGAATGTGGCCAGCAGGTTAAGGGAGGTGTTCCTCCCCTTCTACTCTTCCCTACCAATGTCACATTTGGAGTATTAGCATCAGCTCTGCGCTCTCCAGTTCAAAAGGGACAGGGAACTACTGAGAGGAGGCCACAAAGATGCTGAGGGGCCTGGAGCATCTCCGTGAGGAGAAAAGGCTGAGAGACCTGGGGCTGTTGAGCCTGGTGAAGAGCAGCCTGAGAGAGGATCTGACCAATGCTCAGCAAGAGCTGAAGGATGGTTGGGGGAGTGGGAAATTGGATGGTGCCAGAGTCTTGTCAGTGGTGCCCAGGCACAGGACAAAGAGCAATGGGCACAAATAGGAACCCACGAGGTTCCATCTGAACATGAGCTAAAGCTACTCGGATATGAGCATGGTGGAGACCCGCAGCAGGCTGCCCAAAGAGGTTGTGGAGACTCATTCTCTGGAGAGATTCCAAAACCATCTGGATATTATGATCCTGGGCAAGCTGCTGTGGGTGCCCTTGCTTTAGCAGGGAGCTGGACTGCAGGATCTCCAAACCTCCCTTCCAAACCCCACCATGCTGGGATTCCACACCTTCCTTCTTCTTCCAGAATGTTGCAAGCTCCCAACACTGGTGATGTTTTCAGAGATTTTTTTACTCACAGTTAGAAAAAGCAGCACCTTTTACCTCTGTGTTTATAGCAAATGGTAAAAGTCTGATTGAATTAGGGTAAAGTATTAGAATTAATATTCATTGACTTTTATGTTTCATTATCATTAGAAATTAGTTTATTCTCAGGTAAACAGTTTATAGGAAGTTATAAATACTTCTAGTTGACCTATTAACTGGCTCCATATATCATGAAGTTATTGACAGTTACAGTAAAATTTACTAACAGCTATTAAACCTTTTAACACACTAGATATGTCTAAGTCTCTGTAACACAGAGAAATGACTTTTTTTTTGGAGATAATCTTCTTTTGATATTAAATTCCTCCAAGGTTTTAATATATTGTCAAAGTTTATGGGTCATAAAATAAACCTGGAGCTTACAAAAAATTTACACAAGGATATTATTTAAGGAAAAAAAAGGACGAGGTGAGGTTTAATGCAGTCAGAATGATGATATAAGCCACTGAAATATATAAAAGTATATACCAAACACTATGTTAAAATAACATTAAATGCCTTGTATAAATCCACAAGTCAAGGTTTAAGGTGATTTTTTTTCCCCTTACAGTGCCTGAATCTCTTATTATTGTGTCTGGATAATGACACCCTGGCAGCGTAGCACTTAGGAAAGCTCACATTTGATAGATGTAAAAGCATGAAATAATGATAGACCAAGAAATCCTAATTTTGAATTCCCTGATAATGTAAGGTTAGGGCTCACACTTGGAGGACCAGATTCAACAACGTATTACTCCATCTCCAGCCTCAGGTAAATCATTTAAAATCAATAAATAAAATGGGTCAGCTGGCTGGTGTAAATTGGCCTGCCTTCATTACTGTCCGTGGATGGATGCCAGTGTACACCAGCTGAGAAATTGGCTGGGTGCAGTTATATCTGTGTAAAGCTGTCAGAACTCAGTGATTCATCAGGAACCACACATTTACAAGAGCTTTTCTCCGTTTCCTTTATATATATATTCGTATTTAAAAGTTGGGTGGCTCAACACTGCCCTTGAAAGAAGAGTGATGTCGCATAACCTAACCCATGTTCAATGGAAGCATCACATCTCTCTTACTAACAGGCATTAGGCACTTGATGGAAAAGTGTCTGCGCACCCACGGTGCTGTGGGACAGGGCAAAATTGCAACACTACAGCTGGAGCATCCTCCAGGTTCCACTTACGGGATGACATTCAAGCAGGGGTTACACCAGGAGGGTGATCTTCTCATTTGTGTAACCATCATATGTCTCCAGAAGAAGCATAGAGGTAAAAGTGCATCTTGAGACAATGCTAAAATCCTACAAAGAGGATGATTTGGGTGGGAAGGAACCATTCAAGGTCATCTAGTCCAACTCCCCTGCAGTCATCAAGGACATCTGCAACTAAAGGAAGTTGCTCAGAGCTCTGTCCAACATGTCCTGGAATGTTTCCAGGGATGGGACTTCTACTATTCCTCTGGGCAACCTAGACTACACCATCCTCAGTGTAAATAAATTCTTGCAAAGAAAGACAGAGCAGAAGCATGAACACAGGGAAATGGAATATTAGGTATGTCCTTGCAGCAAGCATGTTTTGTACTACATGAATCCAGAGAGGTTAAGCTGGAGGGAGACTTCTAACAGATTTGGTGCAGCTGCCTAGACTGTAATGAAGGTTACAGTCCTCCTCATGGAGCTCTACACTGCACCATGCCTCTCCTTTCTACCAATCTTCTCCTCCCACACTTTTCTGAGCTAATGAGGTTCTCCATGACTGTGGGCCTACCACTGCAGAACTTCTGAAGATGGCAAAAAAAAAGAGAGGGTTTAATTCAGCTCATACTTATCTCTGTCAGAACAAATATCCTAAGAAAGGAGGCAATAATGGAGATGCACTATAGTTATTGGTGGCATCAAGAGCATGGCTAAAGATGAAATAGCTCTGAGGAATCACTGTCCTTCCCCTTTGGTGTCAGCTCATTCATGCATTTTGGATGTCCCACCTCGAATGAAAGTGTCCCAGATTCTCCAGCAGAACCGAGCATATCCTTCATTTTACCCAAGGTCCTCCAGAACCATCACCTAATACTAAAAGTAGCAAAACCAACAGACTTTGTTTTGGTTTTGAAGTATTGTTTGTAAGATGGGACTGTACCTGGTGGGCTTTCCACCCCAAATCTGGGCCCCTTGTGGGTTCTCTCCTGGAGGGCCAGAACCACCCAGTTCCCAGGAGCTTGGAAGGGCTGGAAGCAGAGCTGGCTTGCCTCCTGCAAGCATGCTATATAACTGACGTGACTTTGTGGTTTCCTACCTCAGCTTTGAAATATAGTAAACTCACAAAAGCTACTGTAGAGTTCAGAACAAACACAGGGGGTATGTTTAGTTATTTGTTTTTGTAGTAAAATAAAATATTTATTATACACAGACACCTACTGTGAACAGAGGGTAAGGCCACTGTGTTTTATCTCTAGGGTGTCATGTTTGACTTCCATTAGGGATGTATTATAGACCTGTGGGTTTTCATGAATTCAGAAAGTCCACTTTGAACACTGATTTCAAAGCCTACAGGGGGTGGGAGGAATGTAAGAACACGGCTTCGTAGGAAGGAACCTGTTGCATCTAACAAACACCTTGCGTTTGATAAGTCAGAGTTGAGGTGTGCTATAAAGACGTTGTTATTTTGTGGTTTTTTAATCCTTAGCACGATTTTAAAGGGAGATTTCCTCTTGTTTGCCTAGCGGCTTTAGCCCATCTGCAAAGCTCAAGGTGAGGACAAAGAAAGGGCTCCTGAAAAATGCACCATTAGATCAACATGCTTTTTACATTTTACCCTAATTCCTTCCCAATGAATCATATGGGAGGAGAAAATGACCTCAGCGATCAGGTAGATACCAATATATCTCCATAAGTGCCTCTCAGATTAATGATGCTGTCCAAACTCTAAGTAACGCTTGAGAGAGATACATGGAGGGGTTGGCAGCTGTATGTGATGTTGCAGGCATGGGAGCTTCTAGCCTTGTACCCTCCACAACACGCCTACGGTGGGCAGTGAGGTGTTGACCGTGAGAAATATCTCATGCAGCTCAGTGCCATGCAGACCATGGCTCTCAAGCAGCCTTTGGACTAAGCATTTCCATGACCTTATTGCTGTCTACAACTACCTGAAGGGAGGTTGTAGCCAGGTGGGGTTGGTCTCTTCTCCCAGCCCAGGTAACCAGCAATAGAACAAGGGGACACAGTCTCAAGTTGTGCCAGGGTAGGTATAGGCTGGATATTAGGAAGAAGTTCTTCACAGAGAGAGTGATTTCCCATTGGAATGGGCTGCCCAGGGAGGTGGTGGAGGCACCGTCCCTGGGGGTCTTCAAGAAAAGCCTGGCTGAGGCACTTAGTGCCATGGTCTAGTTGATTGGCTAGGGCTGGGTGATAGGTTGGACTGGATGATCATGGAGGTCTCTTCCAACCTGGTTGATTCTATGATTCTATAGCAGCTGATTAGTACAATAAGCAAGGGATAAAATTATTTACTTGAACCCATGGAAAATTTCAGTGGGAATGAGAAGTTAGCTGAACTAAACTCTAACTATTCA
The DNA here is from genome assembly GCF_015220805.1 of Pogoniulus pusillus. Taxonomy (NCBI): domain Eukaryota; kingdom Metazoa; phylum Chordata; class Aves; order Piciformes; family Lybiidae; genus Pogoniulus; species Pogoniulus pusillus. The sequence continues at coordinate 39,735,047 of NC_087269.1, forward strand.
AGCTCTTTGATTCGTTTGTTTGTTTGTTTTTTTCTCTATTACATTTTCATTGAGATTTTACACCAAGAGTGCAAGCTGCCTCTGTTACAGTCAGGAATAAAATTCCTGTTAGCTTTGTGGAAACCAAAACCGCACCTAATTCCTGCAAACTTAGTCATAGAATTGTAGAACCATAGAGTGGCTTAAGTTGGATAGGACTTAGAGATCATATTCTAAACTGCCTGCCACAGGCATGGACACCTTCTACTAAAGCAGGTTGCTCAAAGCCTCATCCAGCCTGTTATTAAACACTTCCAGGCATGAGGCACCCATAACTTCTCTGGGCAGCCTGTTCCACTGTCTCATCATCCTCACAGTAAAGAGCTCTCTCATGTCCAATCTAAATCTACCTTGCTCTAATTTCACACTATTTGCCCTTGTATCACCAAGGGCCCTTAGATGTAGTCACTCTCCAGCTTTCCTGTAGGTATCAGATACAGTTTTTGGTAGGGTACCCTCACTTTGAGTGAGCATTCTCACTCTGTACCCAAGGTTGCTCAGAGAGTATGAGGATCTTCAGAGATCCTCCATACGCTAATAACACCCTGCAAGAGAGGTTAGCAGCAATCATTGTGGACAGTAAGTCTTGACTTGGTTATGTGCTTCCTGTTCCACTTAAATTCAACCATTAAATCTGAACTTCCAGTTCAAATTAAATATGTCATGACCAATGTAAGATATATGGACAACTTCAGAGTGGAATAACCCAAGGCAATCTGCTCTGATCATATCATGCCTTAAGTCTCAGGCTAAATCTGGGGGGAATTTAATAAAATAGCTCAGTCAAGCATTGATCTTTTCCTGATTTTTTTCTTCTCTCCTTTCCAATGGTCTTCTTACACACATTGCCCCCTTGCAAAACAACACTGTATCACACAGAAATAATCCAAAATATCTCAGTACTGCAGCTACTGTACCTCTGCTATTGACCTTCTCACTTCCAATCTCTCAGCTGGTGACAGTGTTCTAGTTTGACAGTATTGAATCATTTTGTTTCAGTCCCTCTCTCCCAATATGCTGTTCTCCTGTTATATTTGCTACATAAAGTGTGTAAATTATTGTGAAATGAGATGACAGTGCTGCAGGAACATGAAGGCAATGTTGTGTTGTAGTCCAAAGCATTTCTAAGCAGAGCTGTTAGAGGATTGGTTTTACAGATCCATTCCTTCATCGCTGCCCCTGTGGTCGCAAGCCCAGCACATGCCTTAGCAGAAAATTCAGTGAGTGTGACATTAAGGTGTCCCACTGGAGATGGAGGATTGGAAGTGCATCCTGTGACATCTTCTGGGATTAACAAACAGGGAACAAGGGAGTAGCCTTGGCACGCAAGTCCTGTGGATGCTCAGAGAATGGGACAGAAGGCTCTACAGAGGGATCTGGACAGGTTGGATCTATGAGCTGAAGCCAACGGAATGAGGTTGAACAAAGCCAAGTGCTGGCCCCACTCTTGGGTCACAACAGCCCTAGAAACTCTTCAGGTTTGGGGAAGAGTGTCTGGAAAGCTGCCTGGAGAAAAAAAACGACGTGGGGATGTTGATCAACAGTGTTTGAAGGTGTACAGTGTACACCCAGGTAACCAAGAAAGCCAAGAGCATCCTGGTCTGTATCAGCAACAGCAAGACTGTTGCAGAGGAAAATGCCACAGAGGCACACAGAAACAGGGAGCAACAGCCACCTGAAAACTCTGGGTTTATTGCAATTAATTTGCTCTCCTTCCAACACAATAAAATTGTCATCTGGGAAAATACTATTGCACAACTCATTAAACTTTTTGGAGAGATGAACCAAAATGTGCACATACTCATTCATAGAAGGAAAATCTTCACATGGTATTCAGGATATACATATATAGATACAGATATAGATAGATAGATAGATAGATAGATAGATATACATAGATAAGATAGATAGACAGATAGATAGATAGATAGATAGATAGATAGATAGATAGATAGATAGATAGATGTGTGTATATATATACATATATATATATACACACCAAAGGCAGATGAGAACTACTTAAGTTCCATTCTAAGGGAAAAAGATCTGACTGTATGACTGCTTCTTTGTGGACAGAACTCAACTCTCTCCATATGAGGACTCTATTTATTCCTGTGAGTTGTTTTACTGTGGTTGATTTCTTAATAAGTCAGAGGGTGGATTTCCAGACTCAGAGCCACCACCTAATTTCTGAGGGCTTTGAGATGACCTTTATCACCTTCTAACAAGACTGGACCTTTTCTTGGGGTCTTAATTTGAAGGACCTTGTGTCTGGGTTGGAGGGGAGCAGTCATACCTGCAGGAGTAGGGAAATGATTGTGCCCTGGTACTCAACACTAGTGAAGCCAAACCTCGAATCCTGGGTTCAGTTTTGGACTTCTTACTCCAAGAAAGACATTGAGGTCATGAAGTGTGTTCTGAGAAGATCAACTAAGCTTCTGTAAGGTCTAGAGTAGAGTCTTGTGAGGAGTAGCTGAGAGAACTGGGGTTGTCTAGTTTAGGTTGGACCTTAGGTAAAGTTTCTTCCCTGAAAGGGTTGTAAATCACTGGAACAGGGTGACCAGAAAAGCGGTGGAGTCACCATTCCTGGAGGGGTTTCAAAGCCATTTAAATGTGGTGCAGAGGGAAATGCTGACCTGGCAGTGCTGGGTTAATGGTTGGACTAGATAATATTTTCATCTTTTTCATTATTTTTCAACCAAAACACTTCTATACCTCTATGATTCTATGTAAGAGACTTGTAACCAGACCTGTCTAAAAGGAATAACTCTTAGATCTACTTTAGAATAAAATATTCTGTCTGCAAGATATTTTAATATATCACTGCAGGGGAGGTGGACAAGATGACCTTTAAGGGTCCACTCCAACCTGATACAGTGAGTAATTCTATGATTATATGTAATATACATCCCAGCAGAATACAGATAGTCATTTTAATTTTATGCATCAACACCTAATATAGAATCCAAATGTGTAATCAACATTATTAGATGGGACAGGAATTGCAGTCAACTGCTTTGTCAAAATATCTGGGGAGCATTACCATGGCTGCTGCAGTGTGTGAGCTCCTCACTTCTTACTTTCTCTTTCTTTTGCCTTTAAAAAGTGTTTTAAGATTGCAGAGGAGGGCATCAAAGTGGTGGTGTTACTTATGGATGTCCTGGTGGGAACACTGTGGTTGTGAAGCAGAAGAACAGACCTGGTTTTGTGTTTGTGGGACATGCAGCTGACAAGGAAGGTCTTTACTGGAAACCCACTGAAGGGAGAGTGGTGGAAATGTGTGCAATGAATTGATGGTTGGTGAGCTTAACATTTGCATAAAGTCCAGAAAAGAGAACACTGCATGATATGACTTTGCTTTAAAAATGAGTCCTTGGGTAAGATCCCTCCCTGATTTGAAACCCTTCCAGGATTTGGAAGAGTTTCAAATAAAATTAAAAGAAAAACAAAGCTTGGGCTCCTGAGATCACTCAGCTACGTACTGAAGAGTGAATGTGAGGGTATGTTTTGTCTCTAAAGAAAATATCAGAGCCTATAGCAGTCAGGAGAGTTTATAAGCATGAGCATAACTTTGAATAGCCCTAGCTCCAGTTTACCATGACCTCTACAATTCAGCTCTGAAGGAAAGGTGAAAAAAAATATTCCCTTAATACCAGCTGCACACTAGAAAAGATGTTCAAACTCAGCAGATTGGAAAATCACAGGCATGTCTTGTTCCTCATGATGATGCTGATTAACCTTTGGGGTTTGCATTTTATTTTATTAATTAGGAAATGAGAGTTTTCAACAGGAGTTGAAGAATATCAACTCTTCTTTCCCTAAAGTTGTAGTGTATAGACACAACAGGAAAGGTAGGCAGATAGACTATAAGGAGGCCTTTATTACATGTTTGAAAGCTTTCCTTCATTTCCTTGCTCTTCAAGCTTTACCTTTTGTGTGTTTCCTCCCTTGCAGAACACACAGTCTGATTTGTTTTCTTTGCACAAAAGCAAAATGAGGCTGCTCTTTCTCCACACACTGGTCCTTTCTCGGGGTTTTTCCTCACCATCTCAAAATTAGATTTCTTAATCTACCAGCACAAGCTTCTCTTTGTCCTGCCCATGGTATCTGGTATGGGCAGTGATGTTAGGAAGTGGCTCCAGAAGAAGGGAATGATCAGTTTTGGAGTTGGGATGGATTGCATGCCACTGGCCATACCCTGGCTGCTTGCCTTGTGTCCTGTTCCACCTCAGCTGTCATCATATCTCAGCCATGTGGGTTATTTCCCCTACACCCAACCCCTGTGAGTGGGTTGTGGGCTCTGATACTTTTTCTGCCCACGATGAGCCATCTTGGTTTGTACTTTGCTTAATTTAAGATTTCAGAACCTGAAGATTCATAGAAATGGAACACCTTAGTATGCTCATCTGTTCTCCTCTTCAAATATTGACCTTAAATCCACCTCCCAAACATGTAGCATTGCTGTCTACAACTACCTGAAGGGAGGCTGTAGCCAGGTGGGGGTTGGTCTCTTCTCCCAGACAACCAGCAATAGAACAAGGGGACACAGTCTCAAGTTGTGCTGGGGGAAGTATAGGCTGGATGTTAGGAGGAAGTTATTGGCAGAGAGAGTGATTGGCATTGGAATGGGCTGCCCAGGGAGGTGGTGGAGTCACCATCCCTGGAGGTGTTCAAGTAAAGCCTGGCTGAGGCACTTAGTGCCATGGTCTGGTTGACTGGCTAGGGCTGGGAGCTAGGTTGGTGTGGATGATCTTGGAGGTCTCTTCCAACCTGGTTGATTCTATGATTCTTAATGCACACTGTGGACTGAGCTCTTCTCAATCCATATGCTCCTGGATGAGATTCCATGCCAGTAAATTAATTCTCAAAGCAGACCTACTTCAGTGACATTGCTGTGACCCAAGGCAATATCACTCCAACATTTCCCATCCAACAGTCATGTGTGATTCTTTGTAACTTGTTGTAAGTGAATCTGCATTAGCAGAGCAATTGAACTAGATGTTCTCCAGGAGTGCCTTGAGTACCTGGCCACATTGTGATTCAGGGATTTGCAGGAGAATCATGTCATAAAAGTGAAAGTTGGTGCCACTGCAAGATGTTGGCAAGACCAGCAAAGTCCCCACAAGGAAAGGATTTGGTGAAATGACTGTGCATGTGGAAAGTAAGCATCCAATGTCTCCTCTTATTTTAATGATTCTGCAAAACATGGTCCTTCATGGCATAGAATCACAGAATTATAGAATGTATGGTGCTGGAAGGGACCCATGAAGTTCATATTGTGTAACCTCCCTGCAGTGAGCAGGAACATCCCTAACTAAATCAAGACTGCCCAAATCAAGACTGACTTTGTATGTCTGCAGGGATGGGACTTCTATCCTGCCCTTGGAAGGAGTAGGGCAGAAGCTCCCCCCCGGCAGAAAGATCCATACTGTGGTTATTGCCAATCACAGCAGTTAGAGAAGGAGTTGCCAAGGCCAGTTGCACCATGGAGAAGCAGAGACATCCACAACTCTGTGCTAGCTCCAAACTAAAACTAGGAATATTTCTGCAACAGTACAGAGTGTGCCCAGAGGTCCATGTACGTGAGGCTGCAAAATGTTTTATCATTGGTGCATGTGTTTAAAATGCTGGAGAGGTGTACAAGGACTTCAGAATAATCAGTTCTGCCAAGTGATTTTTCTGGCTGTTGGACCTCTTTCTGTGCTTGCTCATGTCCTGCATTAGCAATAGAATCAAAGACATGATATTTAGCAACTTCTTCAGAAGGACTGAGAATTAACTAAATATAGGGTGGAAAGAACTTGCTGCTTTCTGTGTTTAAAAGCATTGGAAGCTCTGAAAAACTTCAAGTTGCATTAGGTGACACTCCTCATGAGTGAAGGAACCAAGAGAGGGACAAGACAGATATAGTCTATCACATTGAGAAAAGGGTCCTGTTGCTGAGGACTTTGGTAAAAGGAGCTAAAACACCAGGGTGTCGAGGAGATTTTGTTCTTTCTGAGTGTCTGAACTTAATGGACTTTCCTGGCTGAGCTGTGCAGTACAAAAAACAGCATGACACTTCCCACCTTCTCTCTCTGCACTTGTCTGGGATTGTTCATGACATAAATCTTTCACAGCTTCACTAAGGTGATTCTTATACAGTCAGTCCATATCTTTAACACAAAATCAAGGAGAGATTAAAAAAAAGAAAGAAATGGATTCCCATTTTTCTGAGCCAGGTTTTCTATCTCAAGAAGCAAATTGTGATATGCAAGCCCATGTGAGAGCCAGTTAGAAATGCCAGAAATATACTTACTTTCAGTCAGGAAGTCCAATATTTCTTGTTCTTTCCCCAACATACTCTTTCACTGGGGGGTTGTCCACCAGCTTCCTTCCTCCTCCCTTCTGGTCTCCATTTTACTTCCTCCCTGTGCAATGGGTGAAAGAAATGGCAAATGGGAAATATGATACCAAGAAATTAAGGAGAATAGGGTTTATTTTTGGAAAATATTAAAGAAAAACCCAACCCCAAAACCCCCAAAGCCCAGCAAGGACTTGCCAAATTTAATATTTGAAGATAAAGCTGCCTTGAGCTGAGTTCAGAGAAGGTCTTAGTGTCAAATGTCTTCAATTCTTTTTTTTTTCTTCAGCTAAATGAACTGAAATTCAACCAGACAAGATTCTTGAGATTTGGGATTAAAAAATACCCAAAAATTTCCCTCCCAAGCCCAGCAGAGGCAGGTCAAATTTCTTCTCAACAGGAACATTATTGCCAAAGCTATAAAACCTGAAGTGAAAGTCATGGTGCTGTATCTGGCATTTATGAAACAGCTTCATCCCAAAAGTTCCTAGAACACATTACACACAGCAGGCTGGATTCCCCAGCCCTGAGTCATATCTTGCCCCTACACATTGTCATTAAAGTGTACTGAATTTGAGAGCTCAGACTTGAAGGTTTCATGTAGGAGCACAAAGTTTGGATCCTTTTCCATGTCTCTCCTGGCAGTATCTCAATGGCAGTAACTGGGACCCTTACTTTGCTTGAGATTCCATTTGTAACAAACCATCAAAACACATCTGCAGAGGTGTGCTGACCATCAATGAACCTGTTTTGGTCCAGAACTGGACTCTGTGGTTCAAGATTGTGTGGTTCATATGCTCTGCCTCATGAAGATAGCAGAGATATCTTTTGGAGATGAGCTGTGCTGCCCATCAATGAACCTGTTTCGGTCCAGGACTGGACTCCTTGATTCAAGATTGTGTGGTTCATGTGCTCCACCATATGAAGATAGCAGACATATCTCCTTGGAGATGACTTTTGGAGATACAAAACCCAGGGTTTACCACCAGCTCCACTGAGTGTTGGCACCAACTGATGTCCTGTTAACACAAATGAGCTTCTCCATCTACTATTGGCATACTTCTTGTCTAGTCATGAGCGATCAAGGTACTTGTAGGGCGCATCTCTTGCACTTTTACCTGACCCTAACATTTAAAACATTCACTACTAAACTACTCTTGCAAGGAATTTTTTTAATTTTAAGCCAAGAAAAGACTTCAAAATAATTCAGTTTCCTGCATGAGAGACTCCCTTAATTCTATGCATATATGTATTTCCCATAGATGGCACTGGAATTTCATGTTTTTATGCTTGTACTTAAATTTTCTCTATTTGAGGGCTTGGTGTTGTTTTCCCTATATTTAATGAACAGGTTTTCACTCTTAGTTGCTTTAAGCTGTTTGTTTGTTTGTTTTCTCTTCAAGATTCTTGCAGTGATCCTAAATGCTATAAGAAAAAAAAAAAGAGGGGAAAAAAAGTGTGGGTTTTTTTCCTCCTATTTTAATAGAATCAACCAGACTGGAAGAGACTGCCAAGATCATCTAGTCCAACATATCCCCCAGCCCTATCCAGTCAACTATCATTCAGTCCAACCTATCACTATTCTCTCTGTTCTATCTTGATTTAATATACCATAACAATTATTCTCTCAATCTTTCAAGTAACAGTAGGTATTAAATGATTATCTAAGCATCTTCATGATGCCTAAGCATCTTCATGATGCCTGTAGAAGTATTCATACTACACATCTGTTACTAAGTGCTTTAATAATTGTACAGGCTGGATGTTAGGAGGAAGTTGTTGGCAGAGAGAGTGATTGGCATTGGAATGGGCTGCCCAAGGAGGTGGTGGAGTCACCATCCCTGGAGGTGTTCAAGAGGAGACTGGATGAGGCACTTACTGTCTAGTTAACTGGCTAGGGCTGGGTGCTAGGTTGGATTGGCTGATCTTGGAGGTCTCTTCCAACCTTCTTGATTCTATGATTCTACGATTCTAAACCATGGCACTAAGTGCCTCATCCAGTCTTTTTCTTAGAGATTTGCTCATCCTGAGGAAACTTGGTCTGAGGAACTACTTTTGCCTAGATACATGAAGAAATGAGTTAGTGGAAGAAATATTTTATCCTCCACCACTGTGAAATCTGGAGTGGAGATGGACACAGAATCCATAGAGCCCCATTTTACCTCTCTCCTGTTTTAGGCCTAGTCCTTGCTATTGACAAGTCTTGCCCTGGATAAAGGGCAATCTGATTCCCTTTATCCACATTAAACTGAGAATATCCACTTAAGTAATAAAATTTTAATTACCCAAGTCAGAATTTCATATTAAACTCTAATCTGATACATTACCAGCCTAAATTAATGTCAAAAGGTGTCTGTATAGAGACTTTCACTCATTTAATGATGGTTAGTTTGGGGCCCAAACAAATTATTTGCCAAGAACTCCAGGCCACTGTAGAAATGGCATTTCCAATGCTAATAGACTTTTGATTTCCAATTAGTCCTCTACTCATTGAAAAGGGGAGTGATGCTTTGATCAGTGGCTGAACAAAAGGGTGTTGGGAAGATGTATTCTTCTAGCATCTTTGTAGTATGCCAGCATGAATGTGTGTGTAGAATCAATTAATGATAGAAACATGGAATCATAGAATCACAGATTGTCAGGAACTGGAAGGGACCTCAAAATCTCATCCCATCTAACCCCCCTGCTAAAGCAAGATAACCTATACCAGATCGCACAGGACTGCATTTAGGTGGGTTTTGAATAGCTCCAGAGAGGGAGACTCCACGACCCCCCTGGGCAGCCTGTTCAAGTGTTCTGTCACCCTCACAGGGAAAAAAATCCTCCTCATGTTTAGATGAAACTTCCTATGCCTCAGCTTCCACCCATTGCTCCTTGTCCTGTCATTGGGCATCACCGAGCAGAGTCTGGCTCCAGCCTCCTGGCACTCATCCTTTACATATTTATAAACATTGGTGAGGTCACCTCTCAGTCTCCTCCAAGCTCAAGAGTTCCAGCTCTCTCAGTTTCTCCTTGTAAGAGAGATGTTCCATTCCCTTAATCATCTCTGTGGCTCTGTGCTGGACTCTCTCAAGCAGTTCTATGTTCTTATTGAACTGGGGGGGGGGGGGGGGGGGGGGGGGGGGGAGGGGGGCGCAGAATTGACCACAATGCTCCAGATACAGTCTCATCAGGGCAGAGTAGAGGGGAAGGAGAACCTCTATTGACCTCCTAGCCACAGCCCTTCTAATACACCCCAGAATGGCATTGCACCTCCTGGCCATGAGAGCACATTGCTGGCTCATGGTCAACCTCCCATCCACTAGGACCCCCAGATCCTTTTCCCCTTTGCTGCCTTCCAACAGGTAAGTCCCCAACCTATACTAATCCCTGGGGTTGTTCTTTCCCAGGTACAAGACTCTACACTTGCCCTTGTTGAAGTTCATTTGATTCCTTCCTGCCCAACCCTCCAGTCTGTCTCAGTCCCATTGAATGACAGCACAACCTTCTGGTGTGGCTGCCACTCCACCCAGCTTGGTGTCATCAGCAAACTTGCTGACAGTGCACTCTGTGTCCTCAGGTCATTCATCAGGTCATTGATGAATATATTGAACAGGACCTATTGTTACTATATGTTGAGTCCAGAGAAGGGCAGTGAAGTTGGTAAAGGGTCTGGAGAACAAGTCTTACGAGGAGCAACTGAAGGAACTGAGGTTGTTTAGTTTGGAGAAGAGGAAACTGAGGAAAGACCTTCTGGCTCTCTACAACTACCTGAAAGGAGACTGTAGTGAGGTGGGTATTGGTCTCTTCTTAGTATCAGGTGATAGGACAAGAGGAAACAGCCTCAGGTTGCACCAAGGGAGGTTTGGCTTGAACAGTAAGAAAAATTTCATTACTGAAACAGTGGTCAGGTATTAGAATAAGCTGCCCAGACAGGTAGTGGAGGCACCATCCCTGGAAATGTTCAGGAAACATGTGGACATGGAACTCTGGAACATGATTTAATGGCCGTGGTGATGTTGACAGTTGGATTTAATGACCTTAGAGGTCTTTTCCAAAAGAAACCATTTTATGATTCCATGATGTAGTAGCACTGAAACAATGTTGGGATATGTAGAATGTGTGTTTCGCTTTATGCCTTCACAATGTCCTGAAGAAAACTCTTGAAGAAGCATAAAATTATTTTATTCTTCAACCCAAAATATGTTAAAGCTTCTTCTTGAACCTATTTTCTTTAAAAATCCATTTCATTAATTCTTATGATTAAAAACACTGATTTATAGTTCTTGTCCTTTTTGTTTCCTCTTTATTTTTCTTCTTAGGGATCTCAACAAGATTAAGTGTAGTGTCCTGCACCTGCATAGGCATAATAACCCTGCACCAGTACAGGTGAGGGGCTGACCTGGAAAGCAGCTCACAGAATCCCAAAATGTTAGGGGTTGGAAGGGATCTCCAGAGATCATTGAGTCCAACCCCACTGCCAAATAAGGAGTACCCAAGGCAGGCTGCTTGGGAACACATGCAGGTGGGTTTTGAATGTCTCCAGAGAAGGAGAGTCCACAACATCTCTGGACAGCCTGTTCCAGTGCTCCATTATGCTTACCTTAAAGAAGTGTCTCCTCGTGTTGCAGTATAACCTCCAGGGCTCTAACATGTACCTGCTGTTCTTTGTCCTATCACTGGGCACCACCAAAATGAGACTGGCACCTTCATCTTAACACCCATCTCTCAGATATTTATAGATGTTGATAAGATCCCCTCTCAGCCCTCTCTTCTCGAGACTAAACTGCCCTAGTTTTCAGTCTTTATTCACAGGAGAGATGTTCAAATCCCTCAAGCATTCTCACAGCTCTCCTTCGAACAAAAAGCTAGACCTGGGACTGCTGCTGGAGAAGTTCCCTATGAGCCAGAAATGTGTCTATCATCAAGAAGGCCAATGGTCTCCTTTGGTGCATGAAGAGGAGTGTGGCCAGCAGGTCAAGAGAAGTAGTCCTACCCCTCTACTCTGTCCTAGTAAAGTCACATCTGGAGTATTGTGTCCAGTTCTAGTTTTCCCAGTACAAGAGAGACAGAGAGTGTCTGAAGAAAGTCTAGTGGAGGCTTCAAAGATGCTGCTGGTCTGGAGCATCTATGTGAGGAGGAAAGGATGGGTGATGTGGGGCTTTTTAGCCTGAAAAAGAGCAGTCTGAGAGGGGATCTTCTCAATGTTCAACAAGAGCCAAAACATGAGACACAAGAGGATGAGGCCAGACTCTTGTCAGGGTGCCCAGTGACACGACAAAGGGTGACATGTGGAAACTGGAACCCAGGAGTTTCCACATGGAGATGAGGAGAAAATTCTTTAGTGTGAGGGTGCTAGAGCCCTGGAGCAGGCTACCCAGAGAGGTTATGGGGTCGTCTTCTTCTGAGAGATGCCAAAACTTCCTGGACATTCTGATTCTTGGCAAAGCACAGTGGCTGACCCTGCTTTAGAAAGAAGGTTGGACTGGGTGATCTCCAGAGGTCCCTTTCAACCCCACCGGTATGTGATGCTTCATCTTTGGTAGACTGCTCATGCATTCTATAGAACCCCAATCAAAGGCTTGAAATGTTATCTGATAAACTAAAATATATCATTGCCACAGGTTAAAATCTCCAAAGGCTCTTAGCACCTTTTAACCACAGGTCCATACAGAGCTGACTACAGCGTCCCAAGAAAGGGTTAATGCTTGCGCGCAGTTTGGCCATATTAGAACAATTACAGTGATTCATTGTCTATGTCTAATGGCATAATCTGATTGTAAAGACAGCAGAGTGGGCGTTGGAAAATATACAGCAGCCCACTATAGTCAGTGTGAGGCATAACAGGAAATGATTGTGGGTGTTAACCATGTCACAAATGGTTGGATTAAATGCTGACTCCACAGCTGAAAAGCCAAATAAAGATATGGGAAAAGAGGCCATATATGTTTCAGTAACAATTAAGAGCCTATCTAATACTGGTTTTAGGAACAAAAAAAGAAAGTTGCAGCAAAAAAAAAAAAAGAAAAGCTACTGAAGGTTACTCTCCTTAAATCTGTATTTACTATCTTCCTAATGTGTTAGCCAATAAGTAAAACTGTTCTGAATAATTTGCTATGATTCCTTCAGAAAGCCAGGCATTTTATATTGAAATAAATAGGAAATATAACTCCTGATTATGATATTGTCATTAAGGTACTTATTTTCAATTAAGATTTTTTATTAGCTCTCATCAAGTTGAGTAATGAAAGTGCTGTAAAACATACTTCCTTTCCCACCCAGCCTGGTCCCTTCTTGCCCTTCTGCAGAAATCTCACCTTTCTGAAGAAGAAAAAAAAAAAAAGTTAAGAGAAAAAGGAAAAGGAGAAGAAAATGGAACAGGAAAAGAAAAAGAAAAAGGAAAAAAAAGAAAAGAGATAAAGAAAAAGGAATGGGGGAAGAAAATGGAAGAGGAAAAGAAAAAGAAAATTTAAAAAAAGAAAAGAGAAAAGAGAAAAAGAAAAAGGAAAAGGAGATGAAAATGGATCATGAAAAGAAAAAGAAAATAAAAAAAAAAGAAAAGAGATAAAGAAAAAGGAATAGGAGAAGAAAATGGAACAGGAAAAGAAAAAGAAAATGAAAAAGAAGGAAAATAGATAAAGAAAAAGGAATAGGAGAAGAAAATGGAACAGGAAAAGAAAAAGAAAATGAAGGAAAATAGATAAAGAAAAAGGAATAGAAGAAAATGGAACAGGAAAAGAAAAAGAAAATGAAAAAAAATAAATGAGAAAAAGAAAAAGGAAAAGGAGATGAAAATGGAGCAGGAAAAGAAAAAGAAAATAGAAGAAAAAAAGAGATAAAGAAAGAGGGAAAGGAGAAGAAAATGGAACAGGAAAAGAAAAAGAAAATGACAAAAAGATAAAAAGAAACAAATTAAAAGAAAATAAAAAGAAAAGAGAAAGAAAAAAGGAAAGAAAAAAAAGTAGGGAGGAAAAAAAATTAAAAGAAGGATAGGGAAAAAAAAAAAAAGGAAGGGTAGGGGGAAAAAGAAAGAGACAAAAATAGAAATGCAATTCCCTTGTGTCCTGAGCTTGTTCTTCTGCTGTCCCATCCATCAGTCATGTTTCAGCCATGGAGGTGCAGCCACTGTGTCAGCAAGGCCAGGGCCTAGGCAAGCCTCTGATGGCCACATTGTGGCTCCTCTTTTCCTTTCCCTAGGGCAGAACTGGATCCACATTCACATTTTGCTGTGATCACTGTGGCAGAGCTGTAGACCACCACAAATGGTATATCAAGGCTGGGGCTCCCTGTCAAACCCTTTCCAGGTGCAAACATCCCACTTGCAGAAGTGAAAAGGGTCTGGCTTTAATTGGCCATTCCAATAATTTAGTTAAAATGGAGAAATTAATTAACTTCTTCATTTTATTTTTTAACAGTTTTGGCCTCTTGGAGGAGCTAATGCAAAGCAAACACTTTTTTTCTTTAAGGCAAAGGCTTTAAAATCACAATAAACCCATTTTGATTGTAAATATATTTTCAGCTACTTTTTATCAAATAACTTTAAGAAAAAAAAATCAGGTTTATGAAGTTGTGGTGATTTAAAGTGTGCTTTCTCTCTCTCTCTCTCTCTTTTACTCTCCTGTTTTGGTTTTGCTTTGGTTTGGCTTTTTTTCCCCACACATTCTCTCTGGAGGATCTAAAAATAAGCCTCTAGCTATACAAGGTAGTGCTCCAGGTTTATCCCAGAGACTAAGAAGTATTTCACAAAATGCCATTATTATTTTCTGGGGTTCCTCTTGCACTGTGTGAAACATCCAAGGTTATTTCAGATCAGACATACAAGGAAAATGAACATGTTTGAGGGAAGGGTTGTGTGGTGGTTTGGGTGTTCCCTGCCCCCCCACACTTTGGAAATCACCCAGACTAGACTCAGCTGGTTCTGGAAATATGAATGCAGCTTATATTTACAGCTAGCACAATATACAAGCAGATATTTACAGTATATACAGTTATAGACAGAAATAGACATGGTAAAAGGTAAGACAGAAACACAACAGCCCTCCCAGAAACCTGAGTCCCCAGGAGAGGCTCTCAACCACCCCTGCACCTTCCCCCTGCCCCTCTCAACCTTACCCCAGTCCTAAGGAAGAATGGAGGCTCAGCCAAGAGGTTAGGAAGCAAAGTGGGTTAGCCCAAAATGAAGGGTGAGGTTAGAGAGATGCAGCTCAGCCAGCAGCCCAAGCGAGTGGTGCCAAGAGTGTTATCTAATATTATTTCTTCCTCCTGTACTTCTCAGCAGGTCTATGAGCGAGGTGGACATCAGCCTTGTTTTCCTTTCACAGCCTGTGATCTAGTTCTCACCAAAACATTCTAGCTAGCTTCAAACTAGCACAGGTTGTGAGGAGGAATTTCTCAGAAGCTTGGCTGCATAAAGTCTAAATGTGAATGGCCTTGAAGGGCTGTGAAGATGACCGCAGGGCTGGAGAACCTCCCCTATAGAGACAGGCTCAGAGAGTTGAGGCTGTTCTGCCTGGAGAAAAGAAGGCTTCAGGGAGACCTTAGAGAGGCCTTCCAGTACCTGAAGGGGGCCTGAAAGAAAGCTTGGGATGGATTTTTTACAAGGGCTTGTAGTGATATGACAAGGGGAAATGGATTGAAGCTTGAGGTGGTTAGATTGAGACTGGATATTAGGAAGATATTCTTTACAGTGAGGGTGGTGAGACACTGGAACAGGTTGTCCAGGGAGGCTGTGGATGCCCCCTCCCTGGAGGTTGTTCAAGGCCAGGTGGATGAAGCCTTGCATAGCCTGTTCTAATGGAAGATATTCCTGCCCATGGTGGCAGGTTTGGAAACAGATGATCTTTAAAGTCCCTTCCAACTGAAATAATTGTGTGATTGTATGAAGATCACTTCTTAGTCTTCTCTTCTCTTGACTAAAAAGCTCTAAGTCCCTCAGCCTTTCTTCATAAGAGAATTCCAGCCCCCTAATCATCTTCATAGACCTTTTCTGTATCATCTGAAGCAGCTCTGCATTGCTTTTGAACTAAATAACTCAGAACTGGGCTCCAGATGTGGCCTCACCAGAGCAGAGTAGATTTGAAAGAGAAACTCACTTGACCTGCTGACCATTCTTCTTCATGCACCTCAGGATGCCATTCATCTTCTTGATCACAAATGCACATTACTGGCTCATGAACAGACTGTTGTCCACCAAGAATCCCAGTTGTTTCTCCACAGAGTGGCTTTCCAACAGGTCAGGTGCATTTTTACAAGCCCAGGAGCAACCCAGCCACACCAGTTAAAGCCTAACTGGATGATTGTCATTGCTTCCAAGCACTGCACTTGCTTCCTGTACAGCTGTCTACATCGAGACCCAATACCCAAGTTCAAAAATGGCAAGGCTGGGAGCATCAGTCCAAGATAACCTTGTGGTGATCAACACCAACTCCTAAAGGCATGAACCAGGAGCTGATGAAACCACTCCTGTAGTTCTGCCAAATGGCTTGTGGCTGTAGGATTGTGGTTGCCCCCAGGAGAGGTGGTGGGGCCACATATGCTGTCCATCCCCTCTTCACAGGACATGACACAGCCCTGCAAACACCTCCTTGAAGGACTAACACACTTTTATTGCAGGAAGAATAAAACAGGATTTCACAGTCACTTGTCTTTGCAGTAACCAGCTTCTCACTTCCCCTCAGCACTCCCTGGGGGTTCATGGCTACTTCAGGCGCTCTCCTCTATTTATGGCCTTGCAGCAGTATCAGTTTTCCCCCAGTCCCCTAATTCTAGCTACTGGAGTGGGCTTACCCAGTGGCTGGTGACTGATGATGGCTTTGTGATTAAGCTAATTATCTCATTTGTGATCTGCTTCTCTCTCCATGTCATGCGTTGGAGCCCCAGGAGCAGGTCAGCTATGTAGAGTTGGGCAGAGGATACTCAACATCAGCAGCGCTATGGTGACACATGGGACATGTCGTAACATGATAAGAGGTGATGGTTTTAAACTAAAAGAGGGCGATTCAGACTAGAGAGATGGAAGAAATTCTTTACAGGTAATAAAATATTGTCACAGGCTGCCCAAAGAGGTGGTAGTTGCCCCATCCCTGAAACTATACCAAATCAGTTTGTATGGGGCTCTGAACAACCTGCTCTAGTTGCAGATGTCACTGCTGACTGCAGGGGACTAAGGCTAGATGGTCCTTTAAAGATCCCTTCCAATTTAAACCATTCCATGATTCTATGACCTGAGTGTTTATCCCTGATGAAAAAAAGGGGGCTTTTCCCTTCATCTGTTTCCCATTGCCACCCAAACAAGTGACAAAACAGATAGCATTTACTATGGTTTGGTTGCTGAAATGCTCATCTTTACAAAGGTGTAAGGTAAGGACATCAACACAAAAAAACCTTTTCCCTCTCCTTAACATAGCAGTAAGAAGGACAGAAGTTGCAACATGGAAAGTCCACCAAAACCCAAGGACAAGGCGATGCTTGACTAAAGCCCAGGTCTCACTGGGATAACAGTTTGTTAGCAAAACCAGCAAGAACTAGATGATTTTTAAGACCCCTTCCAATCCAAATCATTCCCTGACTCTACAACAGTCACCAAACCCACAAATCAAGCACAAGAGAAGTATCAATTTACAGAATAATAGAATCATAATCATAGAATCATAAAATCATAGAATCACAGGATCATAGAATCATAAAGTCATAGAATCACAGGATCATAGAATCATAGAATGGTTTGGGTTGGAAGGGATCTTAAAGGTCATCTATTTCCAACCCTGCCACCATTAGCAGGGGTACTTTCTGGGTTGTTCAAAGCCTCATCCAATCTGACCTCAAACTATCTCCAGGGAGGGGGCATCTACAGCCTCCTTGGGCTACCTGTTCCAGTGTCTCACCACCCTCACTGTAAAAAAATTCTTCCTAACATCCAGTCTCAACCTAACTGCCTCAAGCTTCAATCCATTCCCCCTCGTCCTATCTCAAGGCCTTGTGAAAGACCCTTCCCAGCTTTCTTGTAGGCCTCCTTCAGGTACTGGAAGGGTCTCCCTGGAGTCTTTCTCCAGGCTGAACAGTCCCAGCTTTTTGAGCCTGTCCCAACAGGGGAGGTTCTCCAGCCCTTTGATCATCTTTGTGGCCTCCTCTGGACCCTCTCAAGCCAGAACTAGATGAAATACTCCAGGAGGGATCTCACAAAGTGAAGAGCAGAAGGGGAGAACCACTTCACTCATCTTGCTTGTCTCTGGCTCAGGGCTGTGAATCATCTAATTTCTAACCCTTCAAAACTATTTAATTACAAAAAAACAGTGGCACAAATTCTGCCCAAAGTTTTATTTTTCAGGCACCAGGCTGTTAAGAACATTTTTATCATCTTAAGTAGTTCAAATGCCAGCAAATAGCCTCAAAACCAGAGCACGTTTGAGGCGCACCCCTTAATTGTTGCTCGTACAATGGAATGAGCCTGTGTTTTTTAAATGAGCGTGTAGTGATTTACTACACACCTACAGTAAATTTTCTTGTGGGAGATTTTATGGTGCCTCATTGAATTGTGAATGTTAAGTCAACCCTTCCTCTAGCTGAGGCAAATAGAAGCCAGATCTGCAGAGAGAGAAAGTAACAAGGAGTTTTTGTTAATGCATATTCCTGCTCAGAGTAAAAGAACAGTAATCCTACCCTAATGAATATTAAATTTATTACCTTTTGATTGTAGTGGTATCTTAAAACAACCCAACCCTGCACACCCTTGTTAATCACCACGAGCAGCTCTCTCTTCAACCACCAAAATGACAAAAGAGCACTAAAACACTCTGGCCAGATTCCAGATGGGGAGGCTTTTTTGAGGACTTCCCAAAGAAAATTCACATAGCATACTTTTCTTTTTCTTTTTCTATGGGAAACATGTTTTCCCATGATTCATAAACCTGCTTTTATCCAGTCCATGAAAGGACCTCTCTCCATTATGTAGACCAGAGCTGACACATTTATGTGCAAAATTGCTGGAGCATTTACACCACTATTCATCAAGGCAGTGTCTGTGCTTCAGAAATATTACAATCACCTGGCACCATCAGTTTAACACACAAATTTTTGGAAGACTGGGTTATTATAACACATAACAAAACATAACAACCTATGCACTACTGGGCCATGGCTATAAAAAGTTGCTTTTCCTTTCCTACACTTGAATACAAACTAACAAACCCCATTATGTTATCAATACAATGTTAAATAATAGGAGATCCATAAAACTGAGAATATCAATCGAGTCAGGAAATTGCTGATGGGAAATGCTCTTTTCATCCCCAAAGTCACCAGCTGAAATCCAGTTTAGTAGCTGGAAGTTACACCTACCTGACTGGTTGTACATGGTCTCTACAAGATTACAAGATGAATATTAATTTTTCTCTTTTCATCCTGAAATATTTCATCAGCATCCCTTGTTACTGTCCTCCTCTGTGTTTGAATGGTATTTTCTAGCTAGAATTTCTAGCCAGACCAGCCTTTCTTAATAGAACAATGAGACACAGTCTCAAGTTGTGCCGGAGGAAGTACAGGCTGGATGTGAGGAGGAAGTTGTTGCCAGAGAGAGTGATTGGCATTGGAATGGGCTGCCCAGGGAGGAGGTGGAGTCACCATCCCTGGAGGTGTTCAAGAAAAGCCTGGATGAGACACTTAGTGCCATGGTCTAGTTGACTGGCTAGGGCTGGGTGCTAGGTTGGACTGGATGATCTTGGAGGTCTCTTCCAACCTGCTTGATTCTATGATACTGTGATACTATTCTTCACTGAAACATTGCTCAGGCAGTGGAAGAGGTTATCCAAGGAGGTGGTGAAGTTGCCATCTCTGGAGGTGTTAAAAAAGCACACAGACATGGCACTTTGGGACATGATTTAATGGCCATGGTGGTTTCAGGGAGATGGTTGGAGTGAATGATCTTAGAGGTCTTTTCCAGGTGAAACAATTCTATGATTCTGTGAATTTGTGCCCAGGTTTACAGTGCCTTCACAGGCAGCTTAAGGGTGCTGCTATAACCATAAGCATTGAGAAGGTGTTGGAGAACACCATCTCCCATCCTTGCTGCTATCACACATCACTGTGCATCTGGAAACAGCACACACTGTCTTCTGCAGAGGACAGAAGGGTTATTTCTCACACATGGAGATCTGAAAGCTTGCCAAGGCACTTCGGGCTATCTTCCCGACTTGGAGACAACACCTCAACACTTAAAACTTGAGCTGTAGCACATATTAGAGCTTTTTTAGAGAACCAGCATTTCGGTGCAGTTCCCATTGCCTTGATCCTGGCTCTGTTTCAGAGACCTAAGTAACTCAGATCCTTTCTCTCACCCAAATCAGCTCTCCCAAAAGGAGCTGAGCTCACACTGCCCCATCACTGGTCAGATATTGGAATAGGCTGCCTGGGAAGGTAGATGATGGAGTCACTGTCCCTAGAAGCATTCAAGAAATTTGTGGACATGACATTTCAGGACATGGTTTAATGGCCATGGTGATGTTTACTCAGTGCTTGGACTCCATGATCTTAGAGGTTTTTCCAGCTGAAATATACTATGATTCTATGATCTTTGGGACATGGGCCAGCACTGCAGGAACCTAGACATGCCAACTCTCTCATAGGTGCTCTCTGGGGTTGCCCAGGAGTGTCCCAGGACATGGCCATCATCCTCCCCAGCATATGTGAGTAAGGAGCTGCCCGTGTAGCCACAAGCTCACTGTATTTAAGACATAAAGAATGTATTCTACAGCCTTGAAGTGATCACTGCCCCACTGACTGGTGATGTTTTATCCTACAGCGAAGAACTTGGTCATTTCCAGATAGGATGGAGTTGGGTTCTGTAAATGTGGGGGAGGGAAGTAAATCATGGTGGCTGTCAGGTGAGAAAAACATTTATTTTCATGAGGATTTTCACTGGCTGTACTAGCAAAGAGTTTGAAAAAATTGGCTAAATAAGTATTTACATGATAGTGTAACCCAGAATGGTTTCAAAGGAGCCTTTATGATCTGTCAGGTCAATAATCTGCATTTTTAAAAGTCCCTGAATACATATTTGCATGATCTGTATTTCAAAAGCTCTAGTAAATATGTATTTGCACAATAGACCATAACAATCTCTTTTAAGCCATCGTGGTCTATATATAGTGTTAATCCTCATATATTCCAAAGGAGTTTTATTTTCCAAAATAGCTTTTATTAATAAGATGTTCAGATGCAGCAGTTCTGAGGGCGAGAGGAGGATGTAATCAAAAGGGATGAGGATGGCTTTTCATGCAATTAAAAACTGATTTAAAAGTTAGGCCAGCAGCATAAGCAAGAGCTTGGTTTCACCCTTCCTTTTAGCCCACAGAGGTTCCCTAGAAACATCCTTCTTTGTGGATCATCTGCTTTCTGCCCCATTGCTGGTAGACTGTATCCTCCTGAGTAACTCTGTCTTGCAGGCAGCCAGCAATTACACCTTGTGAAAACCTTCCTGTGATGCTCCAATTGGGAGAAATGAGGCAGAGAGAGGATTTGAGACAAGAGTATAAAGAGTGACCTAATAGTAGTCTTCCACTATCTGAAAGAGGACTCCATAAAGGCTTGAGACAGATTGTTTACAAAGGTCCTGTGCTAGTTTGAAGCTAGCTAGAACTGGATTACAGGCTGTGAAAGGAAAACAGAATGATGTCTTCCTTGCTCGTATGCTTGCTGAGATGTATAAAAACAAAAAACAAAACGTAGATAACTCACTTCACCTGCTGGGGAGCTCTGAGCTGCATCTCTCTCTCTAACCTCACCTTCTGTTTTTTTGATTTCCTAATCCACTTTGCTTCCTAGCCCACTGGCTGAACCTCCATTCTTCCTTGGGACTGGGGTAAGGTTGAGAGGGGTAGAGAGAAGGTGAAGAGGCAGTTGGGAGCCCCCCCTGAGGACTCAGGTTTCTGGGAGGGCTGTTGTGTTTCTGTATTACCTTTTACCTTGTCTATTTCTGTATATAGCTGTATATACTGTAACTATCTGCTTGTATATTGTGCTAAGCTGTAAATACAAGCTGCATTCAAATTTCCAGAGCTGGCTGAGTCTAGTTTGGGTGATTTCCAAAGTGTAGGGGGTGGGGAACACCCAAACCATCACGTCTTTTATCTTGGCCCCCATAGTCACAGGGTGAGTGTCAATGGTTTGAAATTGGAGAAAAATAGATTGGATATTAGGAACAAGTTCTTTACCATGAGGGTGCTGGAACACTGGAACAGGTTTCCAAGGAGGTAGCTGAACCACATCTCTGGAGGTGTTCAAGGTCATGCTCAACAAGGCTCTGAGAAACCTGATCTAGTGGAGAACATCCCTGTTCACTGTAGAGGGGTTGGACTAAACGATCTTTGGAGGTCCCTTACAACCCAGATCATCCTATACTTCTATGATTCTGTGAATCTATGAATTAACTTACCTCAGAATTATAGAATCATAGAATCAACCAGGTTGGAAGAGACCTCCCAGGTCATCCAGTCCAACCTAGCATCCAGCCCTATCCAGTCACCTAGAGCATGGCACGAAATGAATCCTTCAATCCCAGCAGTTTGCAGATCCCAGCTTTTGCTTCAGAGAAGAGAGTGCAGAACCTAAATAAATAAACCTGACTAAATCCTCTGTCTACAGATCTTGGCCACTCTGCCTCCATCTTGATTAATCAGCCAGTGCAGCTGGGAGGTTTCCCTGCTGCTTCTCCTCCTCCTAGCTCAGGCATATGGTGCAGGTAAGAGAAGAAGCCTGCACATATTGTTTCTGTTTGCGAAGGAAGTTAGACTCTGAGCCTTCCTTGAACATAAATTCAGTCCAAGTGGTATGTCATCAATCAGGTGCAGAATCTGGAAAAACCATACAGAGGCTTTGTGTCTTATATTAAAAGCAGCAACTTAGGGCAGGTTAGTTTGTTTATTGAAAGTGGTTTATTAACACCCTCTCTTGCAGAACATGAAGAATAGGACAGAATAAAGCTATTTCTCCATCCAGCTCCAGCTCAGAGCTTCTGAGTAAACAATTTGGATCATGAAGTGTAAAAACACATGTCTGTAAGACAACGTGGAGCATAAGTCTCTCAGATCATGAGGAATGGTAAACCACAGTGTCAGATATTTCCAGACTTAGAAGACTTCCTCACATAGATCTCTGTCAAAGATATAACTTAAGCTTCATGAAGCTCACCTGGCTTTCTCTATAAGCACTATGAAACAGCATCTTGTCTTCTATATTTGAGTTTGGATCATGTGCAGGTGCTTTGTGGTAGTTACCTAATCACAGAATGGCAGAGGTTGGAAGGGACCTCTGGAGGTCGTTCAGCCTGACCCCCACTGCTAAAGCAGGGTCACTCACAGAAATTTTGCCCAAGATCACAATGTCCAGGGGGGTTTGGAATGTCTCCAGAGAAGGAAACTCCACAACCTCTCTGGGCAGCCCACTACAGGGCTCCAGCACCCTCACAATTTCTCTGAGTAGCCAAATTTTATTTCAAATCATCCCAAATTATTCATAGGATTTAATTGTTTCCTCATGTTTAGGTAGAGCTTCTTGTGTTCTACTTTGCACCTCTCTGAGCAGTCAAACTTTAGTTCAAGGCAGCACAAATTGTTCATAGAAATGAACTTTTCCCTCATGTTTAAGTGGAACTTTTTGCATTGTGGTTGTGCCTTCTGCCCCTTGTCCTATCCCTAGGCACCACCACAGGAGAAAATCTCATCCGGTTTGGCACCACCCCAGCCCTAATGCTTTAGAGCAGAGCAGAGCAGAGCAGAGCAGAAGCAGCAGCCCCCCAACCTCAGACACGTGTGAGATGCCTCATTTTCCCTAGGCTGATAATTGCCCATTAACATGATGCAAATTGAAACCCCTTTCCAAATGCTCCTGGTGTGTCCCCCCCCCCCGTGCACAGAGCCTTTCTTGCTCCATTAAAAAGACAATTTTCCCTGTGCAGTAATGGAAAACGTCATACTCAAATAGGAAAGTGGGTGCCTCTAAGTATTTCATATTTTACAGGAATATGTTCTAAATGAAATACAGCCTGACAGATAAATTACACCAGCTTTTTGTCTGTGTACCAGGCTGATTTAGTGCTACCAGCCGTGCAGATGGTTGGCGACAACTTTGGAGGTGCTTAAACATCTTACTACATGAATGCAATTTCTTTTCTTTTTTTTGCACTAATGCAAACCACTTGTGGAATGACCTCTTTGCATGTAATGTTTTCCGTGGAGGGAACTGTTTTGGACTTGCAGGAAGAAAAGTAATATCCAAATTACTTCAGGTAGCCTGCAGCCTTGAAAAAAAATAAACCAAACGTAATGATATAATAGGATCATAGAATCAGAGAATTGTAGAAATGTTTCAGGTGGAAAAGACTTGTAAGATCATCAAGTCCAACCATCAACCCAACACCACCATGACCATCAATCCATGCCCTGAAGTGCCATGTCCACATGTCTTTTAAATACTTTCAGGGATGGTCACTCCACCACCTCCCTGGGCAGTCTGCTCCAATGCTTGACCACTCTTTCCATTAAGATTTTTTTCCTAACATGGTGGAGAGTCCCAAAGGTCATGAAATAGGCTTGAGCATGTCCTGGGGTTATTTAGCCTGGAGAAGAGGAGGCTCAGGGGGGACCTCATTGCTGTCTACAAGTACCTGAAGGGAAGTTGTAGCCAGCTGGGGGTTGGTCTCTTCTGCCAGGCAACCGGCAATAGAACAAGGGGACATAGTCTCAAGTTGTGCTGGGGGAAGTCTAGGCTGGATGTTAGGAGGAAGTTGTTGGCAGAGAGAGTGATTGGCATTGGAATGAGCTGCCCAGGGAGGTGGTGGAGTCACTGTCCTTGGAGGTGTTCAAGCAAAACCCAGATGAGGCATTTGGTGCCATGGTCTAGTTGATTGGCTAGGGCTGGGTGCTAGGTTGGACTGGATGATCTTGGAGGTCTCTTCCAACCTGGATGATTCTATGACTCTATGATTCTAAGTTGTAACAGCAATTTTTTTTTGGTAATGATATTCTTTGTGGTCTACACAGTTCTCACATTGTGATGTAAAAAGAAGAGGATGGCTGGAAACACTGCTCTTTCCTTACCTAATTCCCAGTGAGAACAAAAATAGATAAGAGTAAATGAAACTGCATGGAGGCAGATAAATTAACAGTCAAAAGCTGAGATTTTTTTTTTTAAAGGCACAGTGTACTTCAATGTGTGCCTTAAAAAGATGGAGATGAAATGTATTAAATATCAGTAGGAATACTCAGCCCTTTGATTACGTGAATGAAGAGCGAAGCTCAGGGCTTTAAACACCCTGGATCTCGTAAGAAAGCAAATAATGAGCTTGACCACAAAATGGTGAAATTTTCCATGCAAAAAAGTGAGCACTGAAGCAAGGTGGCTGCTCATGGTGTAAATCTTGTTCTCCTTTTCAGGCTTATGTTTATTGTGTAAAGAAATGGTAGTTTTATGTGTAAACTGTGATTTGAAGAACGTTCAATGATGGTCATTTTTCTGGAAGCAGAAATGGAAGAGGAAGCTGCAAATGCATCCTGGCTTATGGTGGTGAGGCTGAATCTTGTAGGGGGACTGGAAATATTAATATAATCACAGAATCCCAGCATGGTGGAGATATGAAGGGATATCTGGAGGTCATCTGGTCCAACCATGCTGCTAAAGCATGCTCACCCACAGCAGATTGCCCAGGAGCACTGTGGTGGGGTAGGTTTGGAATCTCTCCAAAGGACACTCCACAACTTCTCTGGACAGCCTGCCTCAGGGCTCCAATATCCTCACACCAAACAAGTTTCTCCTCCTGTTCATGTGGATTCCAGTTTGTTCCTATTTGCCCATTATCCTGTTGCTGGGCAACAATCCGGCCCCATCTTTTTGCCCTCCACAGGTCCTTTAGCTCTTGCTGAGCACTGAGAAAATCTCTTCTCGGGCTGCTCTTCTCCAGGCTCAACAGCCTCAGGTCTCTAATCTTTTCCTCCTCAGAGATGCTCCTTCCCCCTCAGCATCTTTGTAGCCTTCATTGAACTCTTTCCAGTAATTTCTTTTCTCTTTTGAACTGGGGAGGCCAGATCTAGATGCAAGACTTCATACTTGAAGAAGCTCAGACAACTGTAGGGAGTTGATATAAATTCCAGCTCACAGTTCATGCAGACACACAATCAGGTTTTATTCAAATATCTCTTTCCTTTGGCTTTCTGAGTACAATTTTTCCTCATTTCATTTATTCTGTGAGAATTGTGTTGGCACTTGTCATCAGTATATAAATCTCTTCAAAGCTTTGGTGTTGAAGGACAGAGGGCACCAGTAGCTGCCTGTTATGGATGCACAAATCAAGGGCCACCAAGGCTTTGGAATTTTATATTAACAAGGATTTTACCTGTATTTCAGTAATGAAGTAGCAAGGCAGGCTACTGGCAGGTATCAATCAGCATTTCATTATGCCATTTTACATTAGCTGAGGATGTGACCTGTGCTATTCCCTCCTGCAAAGCAGCATCTCGTAGCTGTCATTTCACTGAAGCTTTAAAGGTAAATGCATGATGGAGTGAGGAGTTGACATTTGCTTGGGGAAGCTTGTAGAAACACTGGGAAACCCCCAACCCCAAGCCTGCTGCCTCCCTGCTTGCAACCCCTCAGCACTTGTGAACTTCATTTCCTGACATCCTCTTTCTTCTTGACTGTTCCTCCTAGGTTTGGAAGCAAAGAGCTTGGCTGCAGAAAATTCAAATGTACATAACAAAGCCAATAACAGAGTCCTAGAGCAGGCTTCCCAGAGAGGTTGTGGGGTCTCCTCGTCTGTAGAGATTCCAAACCCACCTGGGCATTGTGATCCTGGGGAACCTGCATTGGGTGACCTTTTTCTTAGCAGTGGGGTTGGACTAAATGATCTCCAGAAGCCCTTTCCACCTCCCACCATGTTAGGATTCTACAATTCTGTGGAACAGGACACTTATATTTTGCCAAAAGAAAGAGCCGAGCAATGTCTCCATGCCACTGGTGCATCCTCTGGCTGCTGCCTGCGTGCACTGGGGTTACACAAGGCAAATCTGGGGTCAACTGATCCAGCAACTGCATTTGAAGTCCTGATCTGGAACACATAGAAATTAGAGAAAAGGATCGCCTTAAAGGAAGGCCCTAATATGGTGCCCTTAAGTGTGCTGTTTTCTGAATTGTCATGGAATTCCACAGACTCACAGAATGATAGGGATTGGAAAGGTCTTCTGAAGATCATTGAGTCCAACCTCCTGCCTGAGGAGGATCACTTAAGCAGATCACACAGGAACACATCCACGTGGGCCTTGAAAGTCTCCAGAGACAGACCACACCACCTCTCAGGACAGCCTGTTCCTGTACTCTATCACAGTATCACAGTATTATCAGGGTTGGAAGAGACCTCACAGATCATCAAGTCCAACCCTTTACCACAGAGCTCAAGGCCAGACCATGGCACCAAGTGCCACGTCCAATCCTGCCTTGAACAGCTCCAGGGACGGCGACTCCACCACCTCCCCGGGCAGCCCATTCCAGTGTCCAATGACTCTCTCAGTGAAGAACTATCTCCTCACCTCCAGCCTAAATCTCCCCTGGCACAGCCTGAGGCTGTGTCCTCTCGTTCTGGTGCTGGCCACCTGAGAGAAGAGAGCAACCTCCTCCTGGCCACAACCACCCCTCAGGTAGTTGTAGACAGCAATAAGGTCACCCCTGAGCCTCCTCTTCTCCAGGCTAACCAATCCCAGCTCCCTCAGCCTCTCCTCGTAGGGCTGTGCTCAAGGCCTCTCCCCAGCCTCGTCGCCCTTCTCTGGACACGCTCAAGCATCTCAATGTCCCTCCTAAACTGGGGGGCCCAGAACTGAACACAGTACTCAAGGTGTGGTCTAACCAATGCAGAGTACAGTGGCAGAATGACCTCCCTGCTCCTGCTGACCACACCATTCCTAATGCAGGCCAGGATGCCACTGGCTCTCTTGGCCACCTGGGCACACTGCTAGCTCATGTTCAGGCGGGTATCAATCAGCACCCCCAGATCCCTCTCTGTTTGTCTGCTCTCCAGCCACTCCGACCCCAGCCTGTATCTCTGCATGGGGTTGTTGTGGCCAAAACAACATCAAAGTTCCTTCTCGTGTTTAGATGGAAATTTTAAGTTCCAAAGGGACTGAGAGCAGTCCCCTTGGAAAATGATTTCTTGAACTTCTGCAGTGGTTCTTGGAAGCTCCACATATTTTGAGAAATACCTACAGGACTTGTCTGTAGATTTATAACCTATCTTTCTGCAAACAAATGCACCCATTCCTCTTTATTCTGATAATTAACAAACAATATGCTAAAATAAACAGAATCCCTCTGCTTCCCTAGAGGTGAGGAGGAAGGAATTTGCTCCCAGGCTGTAAAACTTGGCTGTTTGGGAAGAGGGTCTTTTGTGGGCTTGGATTTTTTTCAGTTCTGAGTGTGCCAATATGAAGTGATTTGTATTTTCCTTGAGGACTCTCTTTGCTGTATCTGAGACCAGGTAAGAAAAAGAACAAGGGGAAATTCACTCGATTTAGTGCCTGGAGCAAAGCTAAGCTGTTAGAGGCCAGAGTAAATATGAAGCAAATGTAAAAAATGTATATAAATAAATAAACAAATAAATAAATTGTGAGAGAAGAGAGGTGCTGGGATTTAGCAACGAGCAGAGCTTGGAGAGAGCCAGAGGCTTGGTTGCCTCCCTCCAGGGATGCCTGGGCTGCTGTATCCGCTGGCACTGCCCATCTTCCCAGCTCCAGGCAAAGCAGTATCCTCAGCCAATTTTCATCTGTTCTAGGGATGCTTCACCACAGGCTGCTTCCAACATCATCCCGTGGCACCATGCTGGTAGTGGCTGGGTGTTTCCGATCACCTCCACAAACCTGGAGCTCTTCCACCTCTCAGTCTGACTCCAGATGGCAGGATGAGGTTTCCTTAGTTTGATTTGTACTACAACGGACTCTTAAACAGTGTTTTGTTGTGACCATTTCCAGCCCTGAGCTCTGGGAAACACTACTGCTCAGAACACAAAAAAAAACCCCAAAAGTAAACCCCCAAACTGCTGAGAACTGAATCTAAATGGCTTGGGGGAGGCTACACTTGTGATTTGATTCTTGTTTTGGTGATATGACTGATAAAGAGATAGCAGAAACAGTTGTCAAACCCTGGAAAAGGCTCCCCATGGTAGTGATGGAGTCACTATCCTTGGAGTGGTTTCAAAGCTGTGTAAACGTGGTAAAGAGGGACCTGACTTAGTAGTGACCTGGGAGAGCTGGGTTGATAGCTGGATTTCATGTTCTGAAAGGTGTCTCTTCCAACCCAAGTCATTCTATGATTCTCTGATTCTATGGTTTTATGATTCTATGTTTTTTTTTGATTCTGTGAGTTAGGTGATTTTAGGTTTTGTTTTTTGTTTGGTTGTTGTTATTTGGGTTTTTTTGTTTGATTGTTTAATTTTATTTCTGTAATTCTGTGGTTTTATGGTTCTATGCTATCAGAATCAGGCATGATAGAGAGACTCAAAATTTGCCTGGACAAGGCAATCTGATCTATCTGGATCTGCTGTGAGCAAGAGGTGTGGCTAAACAACTTCAAAATATTCCTTACCATATAACCAGCAAAGCCCCCAGATCCAATACAATAGTCTTAAACTGACTTGTGAGATATAAACTTCAATCCTACACCTCAAACCATCAGGTATATGCAAAGCTCTAGATTATGCATGCCAATATAAAATTCCCAGAGGCAGATTTCTTCTGGGTGTTTAGTCCACCAAGTTAAACTACTAAGAACACTTTAGGGGAAAAAAAATATATATATCAACCCCCATAATTTTCTTTCTTCTGAGCTAACATAACCATAACAGAAATAGTTGATCATCATCATACAGGCTGTCAGCTCCAGAAGGCAAACAGTCTGGATAGTCAAAGTATAAAGATGTTCAGGATAATAGCCCTATTTCTCTTTTCTTCCTGGCTTGCAGCTACCCCTAAAAGGGAGATGAGAAGTAAACACAGCTTCTCCCTTCCTCTTGTTAAAAATCTGGCTGAAGTGTATGCAAGAACCAATCATAGAATTGTCTTAGTTGGAAAGGATCTTCGAGGACATAAATTACAACAACTAACCTAACAACACCATGGCCATTAAACCATGTCCCAAACTGCCAGGTGCACACATTTCTTGAACACTTCCAGGGATGGTGACTCCACCACCTCCCTGTGCAGCCTCTTCCAATACCTGACCAGTCTTTGGGTTGGATTTTCATAAAATTCAGCCTTATCTATCCCCCCTCCTGGCACAGTTTTGGGCCATTTCCTCCTGTTCTATCACCTGATTATCTCAAAAGTCCTTTCCAACCGAAATATTTCTATGATTCAATGTTAACCACTGAAGTTTCAGCCTACAAAAGCCATCAAACCACCCCCTTCCAGTTTAAAGCCTTTCCATCTTGTTCTGTCACAACAAACCCTTGCAAAAAGTCCTTTCCCAGCTTTCATGTAGTACCCTTCAGGTACTGAACACTGCTATAAGGTATCCTTTGATCCTTTTCTCCTCCATTCTGAATAACTCCAATTCCCTAAGCCTGTCCCTATAAAGGAGGCTCTCCAGCCTGTGATCATCTTCGTGGTCTTCTCTGGACCCACTCCAACAGTTTGATATCCTTCTTGTTTTGGGGGTAGCAGAAGTGGACACAGTATTCCAGATGTGGTCTCATCAGTACAGAGGGGTAGAGTCATCTCCTTTGTCCTGCTTCTTTTGATATATCCCAGGACACGGTTACCTTCTGGGCTGCCGACACACATTTAATCTCAGGTTGAGTTTTTCACCAACCAACACTCCCAAGTCCTTCTCCTCAAGACTGCTCTCAAGGAATAAGGATTTCTCATAAGATATCGCATGGGTGCTGGCAAGACCTGAGCCCTGTTCCTGCAGCAGGGACTGTCACCCCAATTGAATTAAGGAGCCCAGATTTACAAGAAAGATAAAGCTGGAATGTCCCCAGGGGCAGCATGCCTGCTGCTGCCTTGGAAAGGGCTTGAGGAACAGGGCTGAGCTCTCTGGCTGAGTGCTGGGGGGAGTTAGTTCCCCCCCTCCCCTTTTTCCCGCGTAGAAGCAATGTGCCATTTCCCCAAATGCAGCCGAGCTGGCAAGTGCCAGGCCAGCATCTGTGTGCCAGCTCTGCAGGGCTCTGCCTGTGCCACTTGTGATCCATCTGCAGAAGGCAGCACATGCCAGGGGCTCTGTGCAGGGAGAGCTGTGCTGGAGAGTCCATTAGAGAAAAAAAGTCCAGAGCATAATTAAAACCCCCACAAAATTCATGGTGGTTTGTTTTTTTTTTTGTTTTTTTGCTACCCTGATTATTCTTTCCCCATCAAGTTTAAAATCCCCTCTTAGCTTCAATCAAGCTAGGAGAGATTCATGAGTCTGGTCAATTTAGGTATTTATTTGGATGGAAAAAAAAATCTTAGTTTTTTCAAACCAAAGGTGGTGGTGGGGAAGAAAAATAAAGGTATTTGTTTTTTGATTTGGCTTTTTTTTTGCCAGGCAGGTTTTCCCAAGTTCTCACAGCTTTACATTATGTGACTCCGTGTCTGGAGCAGGCTCCAAACAACCTGGAAAAGATCCTAAACCAATGTGGCTGCAGGCAAGCAGAGAGCTGAGCTTGCTGGTGGAGAGCTGCAGAGCTGGAGGAGACAGACAGGAATCCCAAACTGTGAAATCTATTTTGCTTATAAAAAGCAGGGGGAAAAAAAACCCTCACAAGGCTCTGAGATTGTAGCTGTAGAGGTATTCAGCAATATTGTTTTTACCTAGAGATGCCTGAGTAAGACTCAGATTAAAGCCTCTACTCAAAAGGAAAAAAAAGAAAGAAGACAAAAATTGAAGGTTTTCTATCATGTTGTTATCTCTGTGGGGGGGGGAGGGGGGAAAGGAAAAAGAAAAAAAAAAGTGACAAATATACAACAATTGCTTTTTACTTTCCCATTGCTCCAAATATTGAATCTAGCCAGGGTTGAGTCCCAGATGGTGAAGCATTTAACTTCATTTTCTAACCTCTTTTGGGGCTCAGTTTAATTTATTAAGAGGTTACTTTCAGGACAGATCATGCCACACGTAAGTGTAAATTGAACCCAATATATCTCTGACTTACTAACTGCCTGACTTGCAAGCTCAAAAATAGTAGTCCTCCAACACGTGCTGCAGCAGGACAGAAGTCATGGATGTGTGTCAGATGCCTGCAGAGAGGGCAAGGATCGAGTCCAAAATCTGAAGCCTTTTCTTGCCTGCAGTGGTAGCACATCTCTTGCTACCTCCTCTTCTGAGCTCTGCAAGCAGTGAGCTCAAATTTCCTCTCCATCCACAGCCTTAGCCTTGACCTGGAAGTTCAGTAGTCACTGTGAGAAACGCCGCTAGCTCCTCCAAGTTCAGAACAAGTGGTATTTCCACTTCTCCCTCTCGTGTTGCATGCTGCCTGACCTTACTGCTGCCTGTTGAGCTGAGTACACACCAGCCCTCTGTATTTTCCCACACTTTTTATGATTCTTTAAAGTATTTCTTCTCATGCCAGCTTCTCTTGATATTGGAATGGGGCAGGACACCATGCCCTCCGTGCTCCCAGCCATGAACAGCCACCACAGGCTTCTCTGCCAGATTCAGGGTCCTTATGTAACCTGGCTCATTTGGTTCTCAGGGTCACAATACCAACAGCAGCAATATCTGTGGTCACTCTTCTAGTTCCAAAAGCCAGATATTTTCACTGTGTTGGGGCAATGCAAGTGATTTGAACAGCAAACCCAGGACAGAGGTGGTGTGAAATCACGTTCTCTCCTTTACAGTATCACAAAAAGGTAGGGGTTCAAGGGGACCTCTGTAGATCAACTAATCCACCCTCCAGTGGACCCTTTCCAGTAGTTGTCTCTCCTGTACTGGGGAGAGTAAACTGGACATGATATTCCAGATGTTGCCTCACTAGAGCAGAGTAGGAGAGGAGAGCCTCAGCCTGTTGTACAGTCTTCTTAACGCACCTCGAGATACCTTTGATTTTCTGGGCCACAAGGGCACATTGGTGGCTCATGGTGAACTTCTTTTCCATCAGAACTCTCAGTTCCTTCTCCACAGAGCTACTTTCCAGCAATACAAACCATAACCTGTACTGGTGCAGGGGTTTGTTTCTTCTCAAGCACAGAAATCTAAACTTGCCCTTGTTGAACTTCAAGAGGTTTGTCTCCACCCAGCTTTCCTTCACTGATGCAGAGTTTGTGCCTAGAAAACCTCTGAAATAAAAGCTTTTGAGAGGAGATTGGGAACCTCCTAACTGTTTCCCAGATGAAGAATGAGTGACCAATGACTTCACTGCAAGTGAAAGAGGAATGCTTGCCAGGGAGAGATGGTGTAGGTGATAGAGCTGCTTTCTGCTCAGCCGCTGTTTCATTGTAGCTTTTGGAACACACCAGCGCTCTGCTAATTCATTTATTATTATGTGAATTCCAGCTGTTGATCCTGTCTTTTACCCCCGAAAAGAAAAATAACTGCTTGCTGAGGCTCAGAGTCAATGAATTTTAGACTTCTTGGTGGAAGAACACGCACCCAAGCTGGAGCTGGTGACCATGGCTAGCAAGGGCTCGTGGCACACAGCGGGACGATGCCTGACTGACTTGGAGGTTGGCAGGGGACCAGGCTGGATTGCCACAGCTGGGGGGAGCTGAAGAGCTGCTGAAAGGGACTTTGATCGAAATCAACTTTTTCCTCTAAAGCAGGGGTAGCAGTTTTTGTTGAGGAAGGCAGAGTGCAAAGAAACAGTCATATCTCAGGGGCCAGGCACTATAAATTCCACCCATTCTTGCCCCGGTGTTGTATCAAAGACGAAGTGAGTGTCATTTATTAGTGACAGAGATAAACCCAAGCTCCTGGTTTGGTGGGATGGGAAAGGAGTGGTTGGCTAGGGAGGTCTTCTGGCATATCCCATAGATAAGACCAATGCAGCAGCACCTTGATCTGGTATATCACAGGACAGCAGACCCTGCCCCTCTGCTTTTCCCTGTCCAGTCTTCATACTTGATGTTTAAATCAATTACACAGACATTTAAGTCTCTTTCACATGCCAGCACATGGCCCTTGTAAGCCTTCAGTGTTTGGGGGCAAGGATGGGGGAGGAGGGGTGTTGGAGTTTGTGAGCAGTATGTACATTAATCCCAATGTAAAGAGCTGCAGTAAATCACTTAATGCCTGAATCAAGTCAGTTGTTGTTGTTTTGGTGAATTGGGACCATATTGGGGACTATAATAACCTAATAATGGACAGTGCAGGCATAGACCACACTGTAAAGTATATTGTAGGGGAGTATGGTAATAGTATGAAATGGCAATTCTCCTAAATAAATAGCACATCAACTTACTTAGACCTAATCATAAATGGGACAAATTGGACCCATGTGCAAACAGAAACCTGAGCAGAACGCAGGAGTTAAAGGAGCCATTGTTTCCCAGCCTGACCCTGGGCAGAGAAAGCCTGTGTCAGGTTACATCTGTTAAAATGATTCTAATGCCAGCCCAGTATTTTA
The DNA here is from genome assembly GCF_015220805.1 of Pogoniulus pusillus. Taxonomy (NCBI): domain Eukaryota; kingdom Metazoa; phylum Chordata; class Aves; order Piciformes; family Lybiidae; genus Pogoniulus; species Pogoniulus pusillus. Next base: position 39,768,976 of record NC_087269.1, read on the forward strand.
ATTATAAATATATAAAACATTTAATAAGAAGACATTCTGGGCTTACTAAGCCTTTAAAAACTGGATGTGGGTGGAGTGGGTAGAATGGTATTCCATGTGCCCCAGACAGAGTGCCAGTGGATAATGATTGAATGTTTTCCTGTAATAAATTGAAAAAATCTGGTTTGTAAGAATGGATCCAAATCACTTGGCATTAGAAAGGTAATTTGTTACCTAGCTTCCTCTTGGAAACAGACTGGTTCCAAGTTTGCTGGAACTTCGTTTCTAGGGACTTCGATGTCCAAAATGAGAAAGAAAAAGAACAACCATGTTGCTTATGGCTCTGATGTTAAAATGCACACACACACACATGCACACACATACACACACATGCACACACATGCTTTTCCCCCTCCCTCTCTTGTTTTTTTTTCAATTATTCTTTTTTTTTTTAACCCCCCCCCCCCCAATCCTCTCTTTCATAGCTCCAAACACAAGATTCAGCAGCCAAATAATAACAATAATAATATAAAGGTTAAAAGAAGAAGGGGGCAAAAAAAAAAAGTAAAGAAGAGGTTACTCAGGACAAAAGCCAGATCTATAGCCACCTTCTTTGTACCTTTCCAAATCTCAAGCCTGCTTAATTATGATTAATTGCCACATGGATAATCAGATACAGTTTCAAAAGGTTGGAGATGACAGTCCAAGGACACCAGGGAAGAAGGAAGGTTCGCCTTTGTTACAAGCAAAGAAAAAAAAATGTAAAAATAAGGACAAACAACAACAACAAAAAAATCCACCAGGTCCCTTCCTCAGTCTATAACCTTTTCTTATTTTAACAATTCCAAATGGAATTAATACCATCAGTATATTGTTCCTGCTCCTGGGAATTGAACTTCAACTGTACAATTTCTGCAGCTGTCATTTTTTTGCAACCCTCCTGTCAATAACGCAGTGTTGGGGTGCCCTTCTTCTTGAATGAAAGCAGTTTCAAGTTGCTGCTTTATGTCTGTGCTTTCTGGGTGGTGTGGCATGATGAGAAAGTGTGTATATATATATATGTATATAATAGCAGCAGTTAAACAGCTTCCACTCTCGACTTAACTGGATCAAATGTAATAGACTACAGCCTTTTCTCCTGATTTCCTTTGCTTGTTTTAGAAAACATTGTGAGAAGTGCAGGAGATTTTGTCTTGCCAGCTCTTTCCTCCATTTAAAATCCCTTTGGCTAAGTCAAGGATCACAGTATGTCATTTCCAGCCTAACAGAAGTGCTGGGCCTTGTTCAGCTCCTATTACTAGGAGGCAAATCCCTAGGTTGCAGGCGCCAGTGTTTCTGCGTTTGGCTCCTTTCCCAGTATTGTTTCCTTCATTACATTCCAGAGTGCCTCTCAGCCAGTTAATGTTTGCACTGGGAGGTCCAAATATCCAGCAATCAGCACTGAACTTTTCTCTTTTTTGTTGAGAATTGCAGGTTTCAAACACAATCACTGGCTTTAAAGGAAAACTTACAGGTGAACACAACAGCACTAATTTCCAGTTTATTCACAAACAGTTCTGTTTTCTCAGTTTTTCCATATGCACTCATAAAACACTTTCAGAAGATGTCTGTTTTTTTCAGAACTCAGAGGGGCTGGAGCTGTATGGATTTTAGTGGGTAATCGCTACCCTTGGTGTACCCCGCACATGGACACACTGAGTCCCATGCTCAGATACCATCTCTGAACGTAGTTCCTAATAACACAAACACATCCTCCTTTTGATTAAAGTGAGCTGAAAATGGACACTTTCATTTGGAACAAGTGAAGGGTTAGAGTGTCAATACAGGCTCCTGCAAGCACAGAGTGGGAAGTTTGGTTCCTAAAACACTTTTGGCGTCATTTAATTTATAAGAGGCAGATTGCTTCCTTTTGTGCTTTTTGCACCTGGAGGCATGAAGGGATCTTACAGAATCACAGAACTGTTTCATTTGGAAAAGACCTCCAAGATCATAGAGTGCAACACTACCATGGCCATCAAACTACATCCCAAAGTGCCATGTCTACAGATTTTCTTAAACCCTCTAGGGATGGTGATTTCGCCCCCTACCTCCCTAGGCAGTGTCTTCCAATGCCTGACCAAATCTTGGATGAGAATCTTGGATTACTGTCCTGGATTTTCCATGAATATTGATTTTCCTGTATGTCTGACATGAAGTGGTTCTGGGTAGCTCCAAGAGCTCCACTGAGATGCATCCAGGATGAATAGTCACCTCTGAGAGCAGCAACCCTATTTTCGTGCCACCAAAACCTCTTCACAGCAAGAAAGCTTTCTACATCAACAGAAAATAAGTTCTTCTAATTTCAGAAGCTGTGTCAGGCTGTACCTTAGACAATCTGAATCAGAGAATTCCAGCATGGTTGGGGGTATGAAGGGATCTTTGCAGATAATCTAATCCAACCCCCTTGATAGAACAGGTTGACCCACAGCAGGTTTCCCAGGATCACAATGGCCAGGGTGAGTTTGGAATCTCTCCAGAGAAGAAGACTCCACAAGTTTCTGGGCAATCTGCTCCAGGACTCCAGCACTCTCACACCAAAGAAATTTCTTTGCACATTCAGATGGAACCTCTTGGGTTACTTTTTGTGCCCATTGCCCCTGCCCCTTGTCCTGTCACTAGGTGCCACCCAAAAGAGTCTGATCCCATCCTCTTGCTACCTATCCTTAATGTATCATAATCCTAGAAGTGTTGAACTGGGAAGAAAGCTTTGAGACCATCAAGTCCAACCTCTCATCTAGAGCTCACAATCCCACAACTACTGCTAACCTACTGCCAGTAACCCACTTTCCTAAGCACTGTACCCAAGTGTCTTTTAAGTACCTCCAGGGATCGTGACTCCACCACCTCCCTGGGCAGCCTGTTCCAGTGCTTGAGAACCTTTACTGTGAAGGATCTTTTCCTAACATCCAACTTTAACTTCCCTTTGTGTTGTGGAGGCAGTTTTGTCCCACTTTCCTTGTCAGGGACTCACAGACATTCTCTCCATGCTCCTTCAGTGCTTCTCAAAACGCTTCACAGATTGAGTCCTGCCCTTTTTCACATTGACAAGCGAGCAGAAAGCAGCAGTTAAGCACAGAGGAGCTCAGCCAGCACCCGTGGGTGATGTTACAGCAATCATCAAGCCTAGTCCTAAATAGCCGGGGGGCCACCAGGCCCCCCGGCCTTTTTGATCCCCTCCACCACTCACCCAGTGCACTCACCAGGGTGGGAGACTCACCAGTGGTGATGGGAGGAGGACCCTCTGCCCAGTTGGGCAAACTTGGAGCTACTGCCTCTTCTGGGGCCGTTTATAAAGGGGAGTGAGCAGGGAGGGCAAAGTGGTCACACCTGGGGTGGGAGGAGACTGCAACAGCACCCAGGTGCTGTGAGTTTGGGAGAAAAAAGGGGGAAATGTAAGGTGGGAAAGATTAGATTCTTCACAGCAAGAGTGATTGGCATTGGAATGGGCTGCCCAGGGAGGTGGTGGAGTGCCCATCCCTGGAGGTGTTAAAGAGGAGGCAGGATGAGGCACTTGGTGCTGTGGGTTAGTTAATTAGAAGGGTTAGGTGATAGGTTGGACTCGATGATCCTAGAGGTCTTTTCCAACCTGGTTCATTCTGTGATTCTGTGATTTTCCCAAAAACCCACCCTCAAAACTACATACACAAAGATTAATTTAGTTAATTAGCAGATTGTGTTGCATGAGAATTATCTACAGGGATACCATCAATAACCTGACTATTTTTAGTTTAGAAGGGGCATTGAGATGCTTGAGCGTGTCCAGAGAAGGGTGACGAGGCTGGGGAGAGGCCTCGAGCACAGCCCTACGAGGAGAGGCTGAGGGAGCTGGGATTGGTTAGCCTGGAGAAGAGGAGGCTCAGGGGAGACCTCATTGCTGTCTACAACTACCTGAGGGGTGGTTGTGGCCAGGAGGAGGTTGCTCTCTTCTTTCAGTGGCCAGCACCAGAACAAGAGAACACAGCCTCAGGCTGCGCCAGGGGAGATTTAGGCTGGAGGTGAGGAGAAAGTTCTTCCCTGAGAGAGTCATTGGACACTGGAATGGGCTGCCAGGGGAGGTGGTGGAGTCGCCGTCTCTGGAGCTGTTCAAGGCAAGGTTGGATGTGGCACTTGGTGCCATGGTCTAGCCTTGAGCTCTGTGGTCAAGGGTTGGACTTGATGATCTGTGAGGTCTCTTCCAACCCTGATGATACTGTGATACTGTGATTTTGGAAGTCAGAAGTTGGAAAAGGCTTTAGCTATTAAATTACAGCGTTTTCTTACTAATAAAGTTGAGCCAAAATAACTCACAATCAGGCTTACCCGCGCGGTCTGCCTCTGTCGTGCTCCTGCAGAAGCTGTCGAAGAGTCGTTAAGAGGTATTCGGCACTTACAAAGGTGTCAATGGGGAAGCAATCCTTTCGAAGCAGAGCACCAGGCGAGCGAGGGGGCGGAGAAGTCTCAGGCAGACACAAACGTCCAGGCAGGGACGAACCCCAAGGCAGGAACCCCCAAAGGCGGGAAGCCCCCCAATTTATACCCTCGCTAGACAAAGGGCAGAATTACCACACCTTAGGCGCGAAAGCGCACAGCCAATCCCAGCTCGATCCCAGCACGGGCACTGCATGGGGCACTCCTCGTGCGGGCAGGACCCCTTTGCTCACCCCCTTCACACCCGCAGGGCAGGCGAAGCGAGGAGGGGAAACCAGGCGGCTTTCCCTCTTCCTCCGAAGTCACGACAGGAGAGGAATTTAGGGGTACAGGACTCCAGGACACTTGGCACATCTTGATCAGCATTGTCCTATAGGAAGGCTTTTGATAAGACAGCCCTTTCTATGGGTTTACTATTCAGTTTCAAGAGCTGTCCATGGGTCACAGACTTGATTAAACAATTAAAAAAGTCCATGACTTTGTGAGGAAAACAAACAAACAAACAACAACAAAAAACTCCATAGACAGATTGGGAAATCCTCAGTGTTTTCCATAAAGCCTCCAGCTATGCTTCCACCCGTGATCATATGTCATATGGATGGTGTCACAGCCTCCTAAGGGTGCTAGCTCACAGCGATGCTATCGAATTCATGGAAGCGTATATGCTCAGAGAGAATACTAATGTTAACTCAGTCTAAATAACAACACTGCCAAAGGAGGAGAGCAAAAGATGAAATACAGTGGATTTCAGGAGACAATAAGCTCTCATTTATTAAGATCAGAGGCATTTTACAGGTTACAAATCATCGGGCTGAAATAACTTTATAATATACAGGTCAGGAATGTGCCTGGGATATTGAGGAACTATTTCCTTAGCAATAATCTGCCACAGATAGTCAGAAGCAAGCATTTTTCTGGCACAACAAATCACTGCTGATTAATTTTGTCTGCCTTTGTCTCTGAGAAGCAAGGAGACACTTCGCTGTGGGGTTTTGTACTCACTCAACTTCCCCACTATTCTTTTCTCCTTGCATAGTTTTTTGCAAGATAGGTCAAACACAATACTCTTTGTTTTACCTCTTTGGCATAATTTCTGCCCAAACACAAGGCAGTTACACGTGCAAAGCCAAGGTGCATTCTCCCGTGGCAGTCCAACTCCAGTCCAAGCTCACCAGAGGAGCTAGAGTCAGGACCATGCTCCCTCTCCCACTGCTGAAGATGTGCTCATCTATGAAGCTGGTGTGGAGGTGCAGAATGATACCTTCGTGATGGATATGGTGGCAGCAGCAACAAATTGGGATTTTTTTTCCCTCTCTGCTGGCAGTCAGGGACAAGTGGAAATTACCTTGAGAACAAAAATTGGAGTTTCTCACTTGAGGAACCGTGACAACAGGGCTGGATGCTGCTGCAAAACTGGGGGAAGGACTTCACAACACTCTGGTATCTTCCCACAGTCTTTATTTATTGCATTCTAGAGCCAGCCAGGCTGGATGGTGGTCTGCCTCATCGACCTCATGTGGGAACTTCACAGCATCCCAGAAGGACAATAGAGATGAAAAATGCCACAGGCAATGTCAAAACCCATAAGTCTCCTAACATTAACTTAATATTCACAGCTATTATACATCAACAGATCAGAAAGGCAGTATCTCCCAAGCAGGTGCAAACTTCTCCAGGCTCCCTGTGCCATTGGTGCACAAGAGCCATGTGTCTTGTAGTTTCTGAGTATGTTCTCCAGTTTCTGAGGTTTTGACAATGATTTCCAGTTCCATATTGGTTATCATGAATCACTCTAAAATGGGCAGTGGGAAAGAATTTTCAAGAAGTGAGATAGGTGTATTGAGTTGTGACTTGGGATTTACTGTTGTGTTTGACTAACACAGAGCAGGAATGTCCAGAGGAGAAAGATTGTGGAGATTTGTTCATTTCCATGGGAGAATGTGCAGGGGGTAAAGTGGTGGAATGAAGCCCTCTTGCAGAACAGGATCTGGTGGTACAGGCCACTCACTGTCTGCAGCTACTTTGTATTTAGGGCTTGACAGTGCAGCCTTTTGCATCCTTTGGTCAATAAATTTATAGGGACTTCCCAAGGTGGTTCCTGAGCTGAACTTCACTGCCTTGACTGAAGGTGGGTTGATTTTATTAGTTTCAAATATGACAGAACCTCCCAAAGTCTCTTCCCTACTCCAATATCTCCAAAATGAGACAAGAGTAATGACCCTAAACAACCTGGTTTAGTTGAAGATGTTCCTACTCATTTCAGGGGAGTTGTACTAGATGAATTTTAAAGGTCCCTTTTAATCCAAACCAATCTGCTCCTATGCACCCTGGATGCTCCTCCTGAGAAACACTGGTAGGATAAGCCCTCAGTGCCATCACCAGTTGCTGCAGCAATTCCCAGTGCGCCTTCTTGCATCAGGAAAGTGGAGGAGACTTTCATGAAAGAGCTTCCCAACTGGAATTGACAGAAACCTGGAGAGATGGCTTCTTTCTCTCTCCAGCTAATTTATCTTATATGAGATTAAAGCCATCATGAAAAATAGCATTTGCTGTTACAGATTCTGTCATCAATGTTTCCCTCATATTTGCGTTCCCCAAGATCCCACCTTCAACTTCCTCACTCTCCCTGCTTCCAAATTCCAACCAAACCTAAAACAATGTGTTCAGGGTTAAAAAGAATCAAACACCTAAACAAAAAAACAAAACAAAACAAAACAAAAAAACCCAAAGTTACAAAAGAAAACAAACAGCAGATGCTGATTTTCTCACTGAACTGCACATATTTTTATAGTAATTCTCTCTGATTTTTCTCCCAGCTTGCCCAACTGACCTTCCCTTCTCTTTGGTCTCTCCCAGTATCATAGAATCATAGAATCAACCAGGTTGGAAGAGACCTCCAAGATCACCCAGTCCAACCTAGCACCCAGCCCTAGCCAGTCAACTAGACCATGGCACTAAGTGCCTCAGTAGTGGCCAAACATTGCTAATCATGGAAATAGGCTGCAACTAAGAGAAATTTACCCCTTGACCTTAACACCTTTGTGAGCAAAATAGAGAACAGGAAACACTTTTGCTAAAAGGAATTAATTTTCCTTAGCAAAAGCAGATTTTTAGGCCAAACCAAATTAATGAAGAGTTTTGGGTTGGAGTTTCTTTTTTGGTTTGTTTGTAGGGGGTTTTGTTGTTTTGTTGATGGTTTTTTGTTTTATTTTACTGCTGTTTCACAAAAGCAACACAAATAAAACCCAAACAATGTGGTGATTTTTCCAATGGAGAATGACAAAATATCTCTTTTAAGAGTTTTCAAGGAACTAAAAATGGAGCATCATAAATGTTTCTGCTTCTCTCTGCATAGCTGGAAGTGATTTACTGGAAGTGAATTATTTTTTTAACTAATGCACTAAGATGAAGCTGATGTTAGTTAGCCCAGAAGTTCCCAAAGTTGTCGATAGATAATTGGGTTGAAAGAGTGTTCTGGTCAGATCAGGAATAGTGTGACCAGCAGGACTAAAGAGGACCAAAGAGAAGGTGCAGTGGATAAAGTGGTAGAATGAAGACTGCTTACAGAACAGGAACTGGTGGTACAGGCCACTCACTGTCTGCAGCTGGCTTCTATTTAGGGCTTGACAGTGCAGCCTTTTGCATCCTTTGGTCAATACATTTATAGGGACATCCCAAGGAGGTTCCTGAGCTGAACTTCACTGCCTTGGCTGAAGCTGAGTTGGTTTTGATATAAATAATAGAATAATAGAATAGAATCAACCAGGTTGGAAGAGACCTCCAAGATCATCCAGACCAACCTAGCACCCAGCCCTGTCCAATCAATTAGATCATGGCACTAAGTGACTCATCCAGTTGTTTCTTGAACATTCCAATGCCAATCACTCTCTCTGCCAACAACTTCCTCCTGACATCCAGCCTAGACCCCCCCCCCCCCCCCCCCCCAACAACTTGAGACTGTGTCCCCTTGTTCTATTGCTGGTTGCCTGGCAGAGGAGGCCACCCCCCACCTGACTACAATCTCCCCTCAGGTAGTTTTAGACAGCAATGAGGTCCCCCCTGAGCCTCCTCTTCTCCAGGCTAAACACCCCCAGCTTCCTCAGCCTCTCCTTATAGAGAGAAAAAAGACATCTTGAAAACATCAGATGAACTTGAGCTGCCTTCTTTATCTGAGAATGAAGAGGAGGCTATGCATCATCCCAGTAGTCATTTTTCTTTGTTCATCACCAAGTGTTTTGCTGGGTACCAGTCAGCCATGACCAGTTCACATTTTGAGCTGGACAGACTGAGATGCGGTGACCTAAAGTGCAGTGTCTTGCTTACACACCCAGTCTGTTGCAAGACCTGGGAACAGAGCTTTGCTGCTTTTCCCATCCACAAAGAGCAAAGCATATATTTTTCAGTCTAGATTACTATTTTCTTTTACAGATGAAGGAAAACAAAAAAATGAGAGAGAAAGAAAACTGGTGACTCATTATGATTTCTGTGCTGAAACACAGCTGCCCTTGTCACAGGAACATGATTCTTAGAGCCTGCATCCAAAACTGATTGCAAAACAAACCTGAAACTTTTAAAAACAACTGAGCTAAATGATGACTTTAATATATATTTTTTTTTAATATGGATTTGTGAGTGTAGGTCCAGGCTCCAGCCAGGATCAAGGGTAAGGGCTGGAAACTGGAAAGAAACTAAGTTCTTGTGAAATCTTCAGACAAATTTTGCAAACCCATGTGGATTAATAGGCTGGGCAAGCTACAAAATCAGTCTGTGTCTTTTAAAGCTTTGATAATTCTGGACCTGATTCCTTCAGCTTCAAGTCAATCTAAGTGCACCCACGCCACTAGACAAAGGGAATGTTGCATTTTTATTTTGCTTTCCTTCTGGCATTACATTTGAAATGGTGCAAAAAGTCACAAGGAATCCCAGCATGGTAAAGGTGGGACCTCTGAAGGTCATCTAGTCCAATCCCCCTGCTTAGAGCAGGATCACCTAGAGTAAGTTCTAGAGTCAATCATAGAATGGTTTGGATTGGAAAGGATCATCTAGTTCAAATCATCTTGCTACGGGCAAGGACACCTAATCCAACCTGGCCTTGAACACCTCCCTGGGAAACTTGTTCCAGTGTCTCACCACTCCCATTGTGAAGAATTCCTTTCTAGTACCCAGTCCAAATCACATCTAACGATTCCATATCAGGAAACAAAAGGACTATGTACATTTGTAAATCTTGAGTGGTGCAACCTCTCCACTTTATGAGAAAGCATTCCTTGATCTTCTGTGATATTTCTGCTCTGAAAATGCTGAGACCTTATGTCTGACTTGCTGAACTTTAAATTTCTACCTCCCTGATATTAATAATTTTCTCATTAGCTAAGTGCTATGCTGCTGCAAATGAACTTACACCTTGGGGATAAACCTACCTCATTGTGGAAGGCTGTTTAGAGGTAACATTCACTGGATGAAGGAATGTCTCATAAACCTGAAGCTTTTTAAATAGCAAGAACATGATTGGCACTGCACAGTGTCTAAAAGAGAAGCAGGGAAACAGCAGGGAATTAGAGAGGGAAGTGCTTCTGAAGTGCCTTTTACTCATCATGAGTAAAACAGAAGTAAGATTTTGCTCTGTGAACCAAACATGAATTATATTTGCAACCTTACCTTCATTTAATCAGCAAGCTTAGGAAGAGAAATGTGTAGGAGCAGGAGGAGACAGTGCAGAGAAAAGATGGAAGATGAGAGGGATGGGAAGGCAATCTGGCTTTGCTTGCAAGCTAATGTTACATCCCTTTAACTATATTTAGTGACATTTCCATTTAACAGAGTTGCAACTCTTGGACTGAAATTTTTATTGTTGTTTTCTGAATAATTTAAATTTCCAAGAGTTGGTAGTTGTTTTTCCCCTAAGACTTTGTGACCTTCTTCCATGAGTTTATTTTAGATACAGTGGAACGTCCCAGAGAAAATTCCAAATGGTCCTTAATATATGAAATGTTTCCAGAAAGGGAAAATTCTCTGCAGACTATGAAACTATTTTTCAGTCAATGTGTATGGCACACAAACCACATCTGAGGTTTTTTTGGTGATTTGGGTTTTTTGTTTGTTTGTTTGCTTGGGTTTGTTGGTTTTTCTTTTAGTGGGTTAACAGGAGATAAAGGATAATGGGAATTTTCCAGTAAGATTGGAACTGTTTGCAGGGGTTTCCTCCCCACTAGATGTCACTGGAACTGTTTGAAATGTTTGGAACAAACAACCCCCAAAATTTCCCATGTTTCGAGCTTTCTTACAAATGTGAGACTTGGACTAAGTTTACTTTCAAGCTCTGCTCTGCCTCAATGAGACTTGCAAGCGCATCTGGATTGACATGTGAAGTTCATGGGGAAATTGTAGGTGAAACTCATGAAGTTTGGCCTAGTGCTTGAAGATTTTGTTGGGAAACTCAATGGGAATCAAATAAAATACTTGGACACGGTCTCCATTTGGTCTTCAAAACTGGAACAACGTTCTGCTGAAAATGTATCTTGAGTCATTAGTGGTCCAGTGCTGGGATGACCACACCATGAAGTGCAGCTGGGGTTTGAGTGCTCATCTAATCCACCATAAATAGAATGAAATTATGACAATCTCTGTCATGAAATTTCCCATAGACATCCTCCTCAGCAGTGCCTAGGTCCACCCCATGACACTAAGGAGAGGAAGAACACCCTGTGACACTAAGGAAAGGAAGGACACAGCTCCTTCTCAGATTATTAGGTGTACTATTAAAATTCTCCCTGTAGTTACAACTGACTACAAGAATCTTCTTCCATTCTTATTCAAAATTCAGTTTAGTGTGATTATGTGGCCATGCATCAAATATGGCAGTATAATATGTCCTTTCATCTACTTGCCATAATACATCCCTTTTAGTACCACATAAATCCCTGGGAATATTGCTGTCTTCTGCTCTTGAGATTCTTCATGTGCCTCTTTGCCTTACTGCCTTCCTCTTCTATTGTTTCTCCAAGCTGAATTAATTCATTTTTTTTCTTTCTTTTTTTTTTTTTTCCCCCCTCCCCAGTGCCACTGCTTTGCTCTTGCTGCTGCTTCTGAGCAGACTCCAGTGAAACAACAGAGGAGCCAAGAGCAGCCCAGTTGCTGGCACAGAATCCTTCCCAGCAGCGCCAGCATCTTGGCTCTGGTCTCACTGGCTGAGCCAAATCTCTCCATCTCCTCCATTAAAGGTGGTGGGGAGCAGCTCCTGGCTGGCCATGCCTGCTGCTGGAGTAGTGGCAGATGTCCTCGCAGAGCAGAGGAAGTTGTAATTGAGGTATTACAGGAGTCAATGTGGTGCTTCTAATCCTCCCAGACCAAAGCAGCGCCCCAGAAATGGCAATGGGTTTTCTCCTTTGCTGCAGAGATCTGTCTGTGTTGATGCTGGGAGAACTATGAGAAAGACAGCACTGCCCTGGGGTGCTAAGATGCTGCTATATTATTTCCAAAGACATATTAACCTATGCACATGAGCCACATGACAACAGACTCTATTTATTCACACAGGTAAGTGAACATCAAATACCATGAAGCTCTCCATCCACAAAAATGTTTGTCCCAGCCTTGGTATTTGCATCTTCTTGATTCAAAGTCCTTTTTGCTACTCTTCTCCTAGGATTGATTGTGTTTTCATCATGTTGGCTTCTCACCTTGCTCCAGAAAATGATTGGAGGGATGAAACTGCCCATGCCCAGTGGAAATTATATGATCCCATACACATATTAAACTACCCTTCTGTGTTCCACAGGACACATGCTGGCTTTGACCTGTTTAATTAACTAGTAACCTAATTGTACCATTTCAGCATAACCCTCTAATAGGCACACCTGATTTTTCAGGGGCAAGCACCCTCTCTGGAGGTGTTCAAGGACAGGTTGGACAGGGCCTTGAGCAACCTGGTCTAGTGGAAGGTATCTCTGCCCACTGCGGAAACTAGATGATCTTTAAGGTCCTTTCCAACCCAAACTATTCCATGATTCTATGAAGCACAACAAAAAGTTATATTCCCTTTACAACTTCTGCATGAAGTCATTATTACATTAAACAGCAAACTTCCCACCTACTCCATATGCAGTAAAAGGAATAAAATGAATTGAAGCTACTTGTCTATTTTTATATGTGCTCCTGAAGACATCCTCCATTTTTTTTTATGGTTTAATTAAAGCCTTGTGGCAATGGAATTCTGCTTTCTACCTACTCTGCCAGTGGTTAAAAATTACAGGGTTTTGAGCACCCTGCATGTCTTTAATTGCTCTGCTGAAGATAAAAGAGCAGCAATATTTTTATCACAACCTTTACAGCAGGCAAAATTAAAGATGCCCCTTGCCCATATGAGGTGAGTAAACCATGAGCAAGGCCATCTCCTCCACCTTGCTCCTGTCCCACTCCTTCATCCCACAGCCCCACTGTACATGTCCTTCCATTTCATAGCCTGTTTTGGGGAGGATTTCATTCTGCCTCGTGTCCTGACAAGCAGAGGCACTTCCCCACTCTATTTCTTCACTCTCTTTCAAAAAGAATCCCCCACTCCCTGCCCCCCCCCCCAAAAAAAAAAAAAAACAACAGAAAAAAAAAGTGTAGAAATCTCTAAGAAACTACTGTGAGAGAACATTCAGGACAGGACAATGCAGAGGAAGGTTACGAGTATATTAGGATAAGGGCACCACAATTATATGAAGAAGTCTGGAGAGAAAAGATTACATTGTTCTGACAACAACACTTTTCAAACATTTAGACCTTTAATATCATTAATTTAAAGCACAAGATTAAATATTTTATGCAAATATTAGACAACAGCAAAGAGCTCTGCATATTAGGATTTAAAACAAATTGAAAGCATGCAAGACATATTCATTTCTTAAGCAGTTTAGTTGAAAAATCAGTATTGTCTCTATTAGGATTAACTGACAGTAACTCTTTGTGTTCAAATGGATTTAACATCACTCTGGTTTGTTTTCCAGATATCATTGTCCTCCCATAATCGTGGATAAAGGAGAATGCAAAAGGACAGATCAAGTTAAAAAAAAAAAAGCCCTAACATATATATCTTCACATCATAAACAGAGAATTATGTTGAAATTTCATTACAAAATGGGATTTCAGCTTCCTGTACCATGCCTAATCCTTGCACCATAAAAGATGTGTAAAAACCTCCTGACAGATTCCAACAGACTTTGTGGAAGTTGCGTATATTGATTAAAACATCAAGCACTTACACGCCAACCAATAATGAATGACTTCGTGTTGGGAGATAAAACTTTGTGATATTTAAAATTACAGACTTGAAAGTGAGTAAAATTACCCCTAATTATGCAGAAGGGAGCAACACCTTAGCAGTAAACAAGATAAGCACCTCAAACAGCACTAATAATTTTAATTAACATTTTCTAGTTTCCTTTCACCTCCTTTCAAGGTCATCTGCTACCTTTGCCTGGTACAACGTTACAGCACAGTGTTAAAAACTTCCATTCTGTGGCTAATCACTTTGAGAAGCAATGAAAAAAAAAAGTAAAGAAAATAACAAATGAATTCATTTCCAGACCAGTTTTATTTAAAATTAAAGAAAAAAATAATCACTTCAGCATCTGCAAATGATATAAAACTGATGGGAACCTCTTTGCAGAAGTCAGATTCCAGCATCTGGGGTTGAGTCGCTTGTTTTAGAGGATGATTCTGATCACCCAAGGTGAAATTCTTCCAGGAATTTTGCAGAAACTCCTTAATATTTAAGGTGTGTTTAAAAAAAAGGAAAGGATTATGCCCAAACTGTTGAATATTCAGATTGCAATCAAAGCCCAAAAGCCTCCCGAAGTGTGAAGGCTGGAAATGAAAATTTGGCAAAATGTGATAATCTTGCACACTGCTTGTGTGGGTTTTGCTTCAGCACCAATTACTAAGTGTGTGGTCAAGATTTATGGATTTTACTAAACCATTCCTTTTTTTTTCTTCTCTCAAAAGTTGGTCAGGGCTTTGTTAGATCGGTGGTGGGTTTGTTCCATGCCACAAATTTAATGTACGAGGTCACTTGGAATATAATGTGTAGTGAAAGAATCTCATTAGGCTAAAATGAATGTAAAATGTGTCAATTTGATCCAAATGAGAACTGTAGTAAAACCATGTTTGATGTTCATGTGCAATAAATCTTTAACATTTGTCTGTAAAGTATTAGAGAATCCACAGGGAAATCTCTATTTGTGATAGCTGCATATTTCCAATGATTTTCTTCTATAATCCTTTGTTGACATTTAGCATAAGGGAACAGAGAAGAAGATCCTAAAATGAGAATTATTACTTATTATTCTAAGGTAAACAGGATGGACACCTCTCACACAGGGCTCTGAGGAAGACAAAAAATAGGAGCTGATCTTTATTCTTCAGGAATAAGTGTAGAGTCCTCCACCTGGGCATATACAACATGGTGCACCAGCACACATCAGGGGTGAGCCTGCTGGAAAGCAGCTTCATGGAGTCCTGGTGGACAATAAGAGCCTGCTGGAAAGCAGCTTCATGGAGTCCTGGTGGACAATAAGTTATCCATGAGCCAGCAACAAGCCTTTGTGGCCAAGCAGACCAATGGCATCCTGAGTGCTTTCACAAGATCGAGGCCTGCAGGGCAAGCAAGATTCTTCTTGGTCAGGCCACACCTTGAGTACTGTGTCCAGTTCTGAGCTCCTCAATTCAAGAGAGATGTTGAGGTGCTGGAAGATGTCCAGAGAAGGGCGACAAAGCTGGTGAGGGGCCTGGAACACAAACCCTATGAGGAGAGGCTGAGGGAGCTGGGGGTGTGCAGCCTGCAGAAGAGGAGGCTCAGGGGGGACCTCATTGCTGTCTACAACTACCTGAAGGGAGGTTGTAGCCAGGTGGGGGTTGGTCTCTTCTGCCATGCAACCAGCAACAGAAGAAGGGGACACAGTCTCAAGTTGTGCTGAGGGGAAGTCTAGGCTGGATGTTAGGAGGAAGTTGTTGCCAGAGAGAGTGATTGGCATTGGAATGGGCTGCCCAGGGAGGTGGTGGAGTCACTGTGCCTGGAGGTGTTGAAGCAAAGCCTGGATGAGGCACTTAGTGCCATGGTGTAGCTGACTGGCTAGGGCTGGGTGCTAGGTTGGACTGGATGATCTTGGAGGTCTTTTCCAACCTGGTTGATTCTATGATTCTACAATTCTATGATTCTATGCCCTGGTGAGGCTGCATCTAGAGGATTGTGTCCAGTTCTAGACTCTCCATTTCAAGAGGGACAGAGATATACTAGACACTGTCTAGGGGAGGCTAAGAGGGTGATGAAGGGCCTGGAACAGCTGCCTGATGAGGAAAGACTGAGTGACCTGGGGCTATTTAGCCTGGAGAAGACAAATCTGAGAGGAGATCTTATTAATGTTTATAAATATCTGAAGGGTTGGTGTCAAGAAGAAGGAGTGAGATTCTTTTCAGTGGTGTCCTGTGGTAGGAGGAGGGGCAATGGAGACTGGAACACAGGAAGTTCCACTTCAAAACAAGGAGAAACTTCCTTACTACAAGGCTGTTGGAGGTGGGGAGTAGGCTATTCAAAGAAGTCATGGAGTTTCCTTCTCTAGAGATTGTAAAGACCCATCTGGATGTATTCCTTTGTGACCTGTCCTGAGTGATCCTTCTTTGCCACAAGTGTTGGACATAAGAATCTCCTGAAATCCCTTCTAACCCTTATCATTCAATGATTCTATGATCCTTCCATCTGTAACTCATCTCTTAGTCTCTTCTAGGTGACAAAGCAGGACATCAAAGGTGCCTTATCTGATAGTCAACTCAGCATTAAAACATGTGATGGCTTCATCCTGACAGTTGGGTTCTAGTCTAATCTATTCTCACTGTTAATTACTGTTGTATTTCAATTTTCTCTTCAGTATTTGGGTTCATTCATAATAGCTTTATGGTTCAGTGGACTGAAATGATTCCAATGAAAGATATCCAGGATTTCTTCTGGGAGTAATTTACAAAAACCCACAAAATTTTAATTGCTCTTGGTGTTTTGTTCTGGATATCTGGAAGAGAAGAAATCAGCCCAACTCTTTTAGTTGCCACATCAACCATGGCAGAGATGGAGTTTCTGATCTGCCTTGCAGCCCAACAGCACTATTTTGAGGACTGTGCTAGAGCAATGCCATGGTGCTGACATTTCTGCAGCTCACAATTCTTTCACAAGAGAATTAGAAGCCATTTGTGTCCTTTGAGGAGGCTCAAGGAATAAAGGGTAAACCATCCTAAACAGGAAAAATGGAACATTTCATTTAACTGGTGGAAGCAATAATTGTACTGGACTCTGGTGGGGATAACCTCCAATACCAAGTTCAGTTTTTGGCCCCTCACTATAGGAAGGACATTGAGGTGCAGAAATGTGTCCAACAAAGGGCAACAAAGATGGTGAAGGATCTGCAGGTCTTGTGAGGAGTGGCTGGAGGGAACTGGAGTTATTTAGCCTGAAAAGAGGAGGCTGAGGAGAAACCATCCCACTCACTATTACTCCCTGAAAGGAGGTTTGAGTGAGGTGGGGGTTAATATCTTCTCCTAAGAAAGAATCATAGAATAATAGAATAATAGAATCAAGCAGGTTGGAAGAGACCTCCAAGATCATCCAGTCCAACCTAGCACCCAGCCCTAGCCAGTCATCTAGACCATGGCACTAAGTGCCTCATCCAGGCTTTTCTTGAACACCTCCAGGGATGGTGACTCCACCACCTCCCTGGGCAGCCCATTCCAATGCCAATCACTCTCTCTGGCAACAACTTCCTCCTAACATCCAGCCTAGACTTCCCCTCAGCACAACTTGAGACTGTGTCCCCTTGTTCTGTTGCTGGTTGCCTGGGAGAAAAGACCAACCCCCACCTGGCTACAACCTCCCTTCAGGTAGTTGTAGACAGCAATGAGGTCCCCCCTGAGCCTCCTCTTCTCCAGGCTGCACACCCCCAGCTCCCTCAGCCTCTCCTCATAGGGTTTGTGTTCCAGGCCCCTCACCAGCTTTGGTGCCCTTCTCTGGACACCTTCCAGCACCTCAACATCTCTCTTGAATTGAGGAGCCCAGAACTGGACACAGTGACAGAACAAGATGCAATGGACTCAAATTGCACCAGGGGAGGTTTAGGTTGGATAGCAGGATTTTTTTTTTTTTTCTGAAAGTGGTCAGGCATTGGAACAGGCTGCCCAGGGAGGTACTCAAGAAATGTGTAGGCATAGCACTCTGGGATATGGTTTGGTGGGCAAGGTGGTGTTGGGTTGATATCTGAAATTAATGATCTTAGAGGTCTTTTCCAACCTTAATGATTCTGTGATTCTGTAGCTTTTGCTGAACGACTGAATTTGAAGCATGACAAGATTGCTCCAGGATGAGGTCTGGTTCTTGATTATCACAAAGTTTTATTAAAAACCAAAACAACCTTGCAACACTTCCATGCCAAAGGTTGCAACATAGGCTTTGGCAGGAAGCAAGAAAACTCTCTGGCCTGGGAAAACTCTTTGAGCAAACTTACATCTGTGCTGATTTTCATTTTTTAAGCCAAAGCAACAGCAGCTTTCTGAAGCCAAAGCATGACTTTATTGTTGTAGTAATGATACTCACTGGGAAGCTGTACAGCATCAGCCCAGCCATGCCCTGACAAAGCCTCTTCCCCGTCTCTCTCCTCCCCATACCCCAGCAGTTTTTCCTAGCATTTGTCCACCTCATTATTGCTGTGTAGACCCTTTATCAATAAATGTGGTGTTCTCAGCCCAGTTTTCTTTGGCTTGCACTCTGCTTTACAAAACCACTGCATACTTGACAGTTTGCCGTAGTTAAAAATTCTTTGGTCAGAGAAAAGCCCAGAGAATGAAACAGTATCTGGTGTTGTAAAATCTTGACCAGATTCTGAAATATTGCCTAAGCTCTTGTCAGCTCAAAGGTAATTTCTCCAGGTCATGGTTTCAAGGGGAATTGATGGGACATTCTGCCGACTGCTCTGCCTGCACAAGATCCTTTTCAGGAGTGCACATAGTCAACATTAGCATTCCCTACTTCCCAATTCTCTCTGATTTTGACAGCACTTTTGCTTCTATATGTAGATTACAAGCTAAACATAAGAAAACCAACCCAGAAAGTTAAAAAAAACCCCAACCCTAACATCTTATCTGCTTACTAGTGTTTAATTTCTCTATTTCTATCTGAGAGATTATCAATTACCTTATAACTCTGGGGGGAAAAAATCACCTGAGGCTGAATCTAGTGCTACATCAAGCTATTCATGAAATAGGTCATCCAGGGAGGTGGTGAAGTCACTATCTCTGGAGGTGTTCAAGAAACATGTGAGCATGCTACTTGAGGACTTGTTTTAATGGACATGGCAGTCTTAGACTGAAGATTGGTCTTGATGAGCTTAGAGATCTTTTCCAACTGAAATAATTCTATGATTCTAGCCCAGCTCTCACAGTTCTTTCTTTATGGCATCAAGCCTGTTATCCAGCTTTTACAACTGGAGAAACAGGCACAGGCAGATGAAAGATCTCACAAGCCAAAGGTAAATTTTGAATCATACAAATTCCACTGGGGTGCCTTTCTTGTCCAAATGCCTTCAGAGAGCCCAAATGTATGGTAGCCCCAAAATGAAAACCCACCACTCACAGGGAGAAGTTTGTTATTATATATATTGATATATTTTTTTTCTGTTCTAATTCCTATGTTTAGGAATTTAAAGAGTGTAAACAAAAAGAAATTTAATCTTCTCATTATTAGACCATGGTAATGAAATAATTTCCACTGACAAGTGCTTGAGGGGTTTAAAAAAATCTGCTTAAAATCAGATTGAGTAAAGAACAGGGTTAAAAAGGGGTAAGATCTTAAAAAGAGTCAGGCTAGATCATCCAGCTGTATAAATTATAAATTATGGCATTAAAATAGGCTTCATTTCTTTCTGAATCAAGCTCTGACTATTGCAATTTTGCAGGGCACCTTCCTGAGGGCAGATTACAGCAGATCTGCCCACTCCTTCCTCCGGAGAAACTGAGCTGGCCCTACCTAAGTACAATAACCCTTCCAGTTTGGTGGCAACTCATGTGGTCTTAATTAGAAAGAAAAAAACCTAGTTCTGCATTTTCCTTATCAACCTCAGGCTTGTACAACTTTTCTTCAGTTCTCAAAGCTTTGCCCAGCTCTCCATGAGTTAGGAATGCCTGAAGGACAAACTGTGCAGACCTTTGGAGTAAGACATCACTGAGATACTAGTTGGCTTGTGCTGCTTCCCTAATGGTTTGCTTGGATTGAGTTGAGATAGGTTGGGTTAATTTGGTTTAGTTTGGCTGCTCATACTGCAGTAACACTTCAATTCTTAAATTCTCAGAACTTTACCCAGTTCTTGATAAGCTAGAAATGTCTGAAAGACAAACTGTGCAGACCTCTGGAGTAAGACGTCTTTGCAAGACTGGTTTGCTTATGCAGCTTCCCTGATGGGTTGGTTGAGTTGGACTTCATTGTGTTGATTTGGTTTGCTTTGGCCCTTCAGACTGGATTAAGATACTCAAGATGCTTAAACTCTTGGATTGATAGTAAGAGAAATTTTGTCCTTTCTTTAGGCATTGACTCAGCAAAGCCCCTGGTATAGGAGCAGAGAGAGCACAGACTGACCCAGGCATCCCTCCCAACACCATCTCCTGGGTACCTTCCCATGGGAAATTAAACCTGCATCCACTGCAGGAACTCCAGCATTGGTTAGTGAGAGGCTGCTGTCGGAACAAATGTTCCTGGGGGCCAAGTTGTGCCTCATTTGGTTTTCCAGACGCTGGCACAAATGGATCAAGCATGCTACTTTTAATGTTCTTAATAGTTCTTTTTCCTCAGCCTTACTTTATTCCCCTCATTTTGAAACTCATGACAGTCTTTCATCAAATTCTTCTAACAAACTCAAAGAATATCTAACATAGGCAGTAATAATTTAGTACTGTAATTTTATGGGTATTTTAGAGTTCCTCAGTATTACTATTATTTTATGGAATGATTTTTTTTTCCTCCTTTTTTGCCTTGGTATTTTTTTCCTAGGTTCTTCAGTGGGATTAGAGGTGAAATGTATTTCTTGGCTGCTGTTTCATCTTTTGTTCCTACAGTTAAAAATCACCCTAGTTAAAGATTGCAAGAGGCCCCCACATTAAAGTTTTATTGTATTTTTGTATTTATTTTTGGCCCGGATCTGGGGGGCCTCTCAGGTCCAGGTCTTGTGTAATTTTATTGCCTTGTGGGTGGAGGAAAGAACAAAAATGAGGTTTGTGGCCAGAATGTTATCCTTGGCCATACAAGTCTATTTGGGGGCCTGATTCTGCCCTGGCTCGTAAGCACGGAAATCTCGAGCAGCTTCACTGAAAGTGAAGAAGTTCAAATGATGCAAACCTGAAGTAAATTAGGGGGGAATTACCTCCAAGGTAGATGCAATGTAAGTGTTTTGCTATTTATGATTTAGCTGGGAGCTCTTGACTAGCCTCTCTAAAGATAAGGGCCATCTGTAACTCAGTTGTGGGTAGCTTTTGTTGGTTTCGACTAATGTCAAAACTGAGAACCACAGCTGAATTAACATGAAAAGCACCTTAATCTACCTTACTTTGTGTGAAAAAGCTCTTGAATTCAAGTTTTTTAAATGTTCCTTTCAACCCTAATTAACCTTAAATGTTAATTTCAATTGTATTTTTATAGAAGACCCTTTATGTGACCACCACTTAGTGAGTTGGAACAGAATCTTTTCAGTGGTGACTAGTGAAAGGACAGCAAGAAATGGGAGCAGACCCACCTAAACATAAAGGAATAGCATCTTTGCTGTAAGGGTGCTGGAACCTTGGAGCAGGCTGCCCAGGGGGGCTTTGGAGTGTCCTTCTTTGGAGAGATTTCCAGTCCACCTGGACATTGTGATCCTGGGCAAGCTGCTATGGGTGACTCTGCCTTAGCAGGTGAGTCACACTAGATGTACTCCAGAGATTCCTCTCAACCCCCACCATGATGGAATTCTAGGATTCTGTGGTTGCCTGTCCTCTGGTGTCATCCCTATGTTCAGCTGCTCACCAACATGAGTCATGGCCATTGCATCCTGTGATCCTTCCTGCCTGGTTTGCTTCCATCACTACAGCCTCTTTCCTCCCCAAAACCTGTCTCCTCCTCCCTTCTTAGCACATTTCTTCTTGTCAGGTCTTTGGCTTGAAATAACTTCTCCTGTGAGCCAAACCTCCTTATTCTACATTTTAAAATCCTTATGAAATTTGGCTTGCTTTCCAAAGTTAAGCCTCAGCTCCCTTGTTACTCTTCTAAATATAAAACATTTTTATTGCATTAAGCCATGTTGAAAAGAAAAAAGAAAGACAGGAACAGAGAAGAAAGGAAATTCCTGCACTCAATGTGAGGGAAGTAGCATTACACAGCAGCATATCACATGTCTTTGTTTTGTCTTGGTATCATCTCACTTGCACATGCTTTTCTCTTGCTATAACTATTCCTGCTTGGGTATCTTATGCACTGAAAAATCCCACTACACTCAAAATGAAAGGAGCTATTTCCAGAGTGAACTGGAAAATGGGAAAACCCATAGTCACAGAATCCCAGCATGGGTGGGGGTTAGAAGGGGCTTCTGGAGATCATCCAGTCTAATCCCACTTTAAAGCAGTGTAACCCATAGCCTGGGATCACAAATGTCCAAGTGGGTTGGACAGCCTGCTCCAGGGCTCTGACACCCTCACAGCAAGGAAGTAAAGAAAACCAGTAAAACACTGGCTTCCAGGTTGTTCCCATTCCCCCTTGTCCTATCACTGGGCACCACCAACAAGACACAGATCTTTTAGCTTTTGCTGAGCATTGATCAGATCCTCTCTCAGGCTGCTCTTCTTCAGGCTCCACAGCCACAGGTCTCTCAGCCTTTCATCCTCACAGAGATGCTCCAGGCCCCTCAGCATCTTTGTAGTTTCCACTGGCCTCTCTCCAGTAATTCCCCATCTCATCCCACTACTGATCATACTGTATCACATCCTAAAGAGAAAACTGGTTTCTAGGAAGTTCCCTTAGCACCATTCAGTTCCACCAAACTTTACTTTCCTATACAACCTGTACACCCTTTGAAATTTGCTATTTCTAACTTATTTATTTTCATGTTTGCATTTCATCCACTATTTCAAATGTAATTTTAATCACTTCAACATGGAAATGTCCTAATATCCCCCAATAATGGCTCTTGACACTTTAAATATTAAAATCCACATTAGGAATTCCCTTGCCTGCTTGTGCATTATTTGCATTATAGATTGCAGACATGTCTCAATCTATATGTGCATACAGATATACATACATTTATAGACATATATATATCTTTAAGCAAATACAGACAGTTTTAAGTGATCCTGTCCAGGTTGAAAGCACAAAGTAAACGCCAAAACCACCAGTGATAAACAAAGTCCTGATGCTTCAAAATTAAAAGCTCCTAATTTTCAGCTTTAAACAAATCCTTATTGCAGGAAGAATTCCTCAGAAAGTGTTCCCAACATTCAGAGAATGCTTTTAGGACATCCAGCATTAACATAATTTTTTCGACTGGGGTTCTCACAGGACGTCTGATGAAGTCTCTACCCTTAATTTTAATTGCATAGGCTGCATTCTTAATTAACAACTGTACAAATGGATTTTATGCCATGCCAAAATAAATCTGAGTTCATTAGTTATAAAACATTTTAAAAATTGATGTAAATATGTGAATTCTTTAAAAGTTTGAATTAAGAGTCCTCATTTTATCTTGGGTAGCTTTTTATCTAGAGAATAACGAAGCCAATACAAATCAAGATGCTCTGTTTTACTTCTATCACTTTTCCTTTTCTTTCTTCTTTTCTTCCTTTTTTCCATTATCCCTTTCTTTCTTTCTTTCTTTCTTTCTTTCTTTCTTTCTTTCTTTCTTTCTTTCTTTCTTTCTTTCTTTCTTTCTTTCTTTCTTTCTTTCTTTCTTTCTTTCTTTCTTTCTTTCTGTCTTTCTTTCTTTCTTTCTTTCTTTCTTTCTTTCTTTCTTTCTTTCTTTCTTTCTTTCTTTCTTTCTTTCTTTCTTCCTTTACTTTATTTCTTTCCTTTCTTTACTTCTCTCTTTCTCTCTTTTCCCCTTGCTCACTTTCTCTATTTTATTGTTGTTGTTGAATGGAGATGGTTAGAGTCTGAGACTGTGGGGACGTTGTCTCTATGTCTTAGAATTATAGAATCATAGAATCAAGCAGGTTGGAAGAGACCTCCAAGATCATCCAGGCCAACCTAGCACCCAGCCCTGTACAATCAACTAGACCATGGCACTAAGTGCCTCATCCAGGCTTTGCTTGAACACCTCCAGGGATGGTGACTCCACCACCTCCCTGGGCAGCCCATTCCAATGCCAATCACTCTCTCTGACAACAACTTCCTCCTGACATCCAGCCTAGACTTCCCTCAGCACAACTTGAGACTGTGTCCCCTTTTTCTATTGCTGCTTGCCTGGGAGAAGAGACCAACCCCCACCTGGCTACAACTTCCCTTCAGGTAGTTGTAGACAGCAATGAGGTCCCCCCTGAGCCTCCTCTTCTGCAGGCTAAACAATGAAGAAAATCAGTGGGAAGTGCTCTGACCCATTTGCCCTGGGTTATATAAATAGAAGTTTACACATCTTTTATTCAATCCTCATATTAAAACACAATCACATCATCTTGAACCAATATAGTCTTAATGGAAGTTTGTCAAACTGTAACTTGGAGGAAAAACTCTGGACATCACTTGAAGAACTATGTGGCATATTGATTTTTATTTTAAAATCCATGAGTTGTTAATTAAAATGCTTTTCCATAACTTCAGAAGAATTTAAATAAGGAATGGGAACCTTTGAGAGGTTTGTTTAACCTGACAAACTGCAAAACTTACGTTTCACTGCCCATTCATCTCTCTGCCAGGGCCGTTTGCTCTTCCATGGTTGGCAGCTGGGAGGTTTTGCTTTGCCTTTTGAGTCTGTGGCACCAACCTTATACCATCTGTGGTTATGCAAAATACCACCCATGGTCTTAAAAAATCATGGGAATGGGGAGTTGGCACTGAAGATATCTTTCCCTGTGCTATGAATTAGTCTGTAAGACTTCATTCTTGCTCCCGGTTTATGTTGCTGCTGGGGAGAGGCATCCAGGCTGTGCCCCATGGGCAGTCCTGTCTAGGTGCTTTCATGCACAGTTTTCTGAGAAAGTAGAAAAAGTGGAATTGAAAGAATGGTTTAAATAGGCAAAATGTCTTTGCTGTGAGGGTGCTAGAGCTCTGGAGCAGTCTGCCCAGCGAGGTTGCAGTATCTCCTTCTCTGGAGTGATTCAAAACCCACCTGGACACTGGGATCCTGGCCAACCTGTTCTGGGGGAGCCATTCTGTTTAAATAGAGATGTTTGACTAGATGATCTCCAGAAGTTCCTTCCAACCCACTACCATTGTGTGATCCTGCTATTGTTTATTGCCACTGAGCAGTCAAACCTAGATTATATACCAGTATTCAAGCAAAATGCAAATGAAACAATTAATAAAACAACCTATACAATGAACCTCTATTTCTTTTCTTCCTCTTCAGTGGTTTGTGCTTTTCCAAGATCTGGTAACATAGAATCAATCAGGTTGGAAGTAACCTCCAAAATCATCCAGTCCAACCTAGCACCCAGCCCTGTACAATCAAATAGACCATGGCACTAAGTGCCTCATCCAGGCTTTGCTTCAACACCTCCAGGGATGGTGCCTCCACCACCTCCCTGGGCAGCCCATTTCATGTCTCTGTATCATTGAGCCTTGGTTGAGTATGGCAGCAGGGGTGTTGAAATATCACGTGAATAACTGTCGAGGTGCTTGTGACATTTACACCACAAGCTGAAGCAGGAAGCACCACAGTTCTCACAGGAGGAATGTTCTCATGAGTTTCCAACCCAGTTTGGCACAGTGTGGAAATTACACTGACTTTTGACAAGCATCTAATTTCCTTTTAGTGAGGAGCAGAGTTCAGACAACAAAACCACTCTACCTTTTGAGATTTGCCCATGACTACATCCTATAGCTCATGAAAACAACGTGTAACTGAATATTTGGTGTTAGAAACACACCAGATTGGAAAGAATATTGACTATCCATCAGCTTTAACTTCCACCTTATCCCAATTTCAGCTACCTAACCATCAACTCAACACAGGAACAAGCTTCAGGGAGCAGGGCAATTCATCAGAGAGTTCAGTCAAGCAGACTTCTCCACATACACAAACTTCTTTTCCTGGATTATTTTACTATTTGAAATTTCTGAACACATTCATAAAGCTTACCATGAGAAATGAGCCAGAAGGAATCACTGACTTTAATGCTTTTAGGAAGCAAGCGATTGTAAATTTGCTTTAACAACGTCCAGCAGTGCTGTTGCTGTTGGAGGAAAATGTGGCATGAAGAACTTTGCCATGATCCACTTTGAAACTTGGGGGAATAAGTTGTTGGTGGTTTGTTTTCTGTTGTTGTTTTGGTGGGGGGTTTGTCTGTTTGTTCTGTTTTTCAGTTAGTTGTTTTTGTTTGTTTGTTGGTTTGGTTTTGTCCTAGCAGGAAGCATAATTTGGGGAAAATTCAGAGACATTGCATCAGCAAAAAAGACCAAGCAAACCACTGTGGACCTGCAGAGAGCACAAAGCCCTGGGAGAAGTATCTTTTGATATCCCACTTCTTAGAAAATTAACTTAGATTGCTAAAATAGAAGAGATGTTGGAGAAATGTAGACAGTGATCTACATTATCCCAAATGACAGTGATTTGCCATGATTTGAACTAAAACTTGACTACCCAGAGAAGTTGTGGGTGATGGAACTGTGGAGCAGGCTGCCCAGAGAGATTGTGAAATCATCTTCTCTGGAGAGATTCCAAATCCAACTCGCCATTGTGATCCTGGGCAATCTGCTCTGAGTCACCCTGCTTTAGCAGGGGAAATTGGACTACATCATCTCCAGAGCTCCCATCCAATGCTATTTTTCCATAATCACATCTTTAGCTTTCACTTTATTTCATATTTTGGTGATTGAACAGCACACTGAAAAATCAGCAACATTTTTGTTTGTGTTTTTTTTTTATTTGTTTTTATTCTTCAGCCTGAAAAATGTGAGCCAGAAGCCAGGTCCCTCTCAAAGTTCAGTAGGATGCTTCACTCAGAGCACACTTCAGCCTGCGTTTATATCATCCAGCTTTAAGACCTCTAACTTAAATTAAATTAAGTACTATAAAAGCAGAGATGCTGTGTGGTCCCAGAAGAAAGCAATCCACTTTTATAACACTTGAAACGTTGCTCTCAAAGAGTGACAAAAAGGCACCACAGAATCACTGAATAGCAGGAGTCGGAATGGTCCCCTTGAGATCATCAAATTCAGCCCCCCCCACCCCGGTCAAAGTAGGATCACCTAGAGAAGGTGTGATGGTTTGGGTGTTACCCACCCCCACACACACTTTGGAAATCACCCAGGCTAGACTCAGTGATGGTCTGGAAATTTGAATGAAGCTTATTATTTACAGCTTAGCAGAATATACAAACAGAGATTTACAGTATGTACAGCTATAGACAGAAATAGACAAGGTAAAAGGTAATACCTGAGTCTCCAGGAGGGGCTTCCAACCGCCCTGTCACCTTCTCTTGCCTGCCTCTCAACCTTACCCCAGTCCCAAGGAAGAATGGAGGTTCAGCCAGGGTGTTAGGAAGCAAAGTGGATTAATCAGAGAAATGACAAACAGGCTAGAGAGAAAAATGCATCACAGAGCTCCCCAGCAGGACTAGTGCTTTATCTATGTTTTGGTTACCTCTCAGCAAGCCTATGAGTGAGGTAGACATCAGCCTTGTTTTCCTTTCACAGCCTGTAATCTAGTTCTTCTCACCAAAGCATTCTAGCTAGGCTCAAACTAGCACAGAAGGTCACACAAGAACATGTCCAGGCAGGTTTGGAATGTCTCCAGACATGGAGACTCCACCACCTCTCTGGGCAGCCTGTTCCAGTGCTCCATCACCATTGCATTAAATAAGTTTCTTGTCCTCCTTACATTCAAGTTTGTGCCTATTACCCCTTGTCCTGTCGGCGAGCACCACTGAAAAGAGACTGGTCCCATCCTTCTGACACCCACCCTTTAAGGATTTAAAGAGATTTATGAATTCACAGTATCACAGTATCACAGTATCAACAAGGTTGGAAAAGACCTCACAGATCATCAAGTCCAACCCTTTGCCACAATTCTCAAGGCTAGACCATGGCACCAAGTGCCACGTCCAATCCTGCCTTGAACAGCCCCAGGGACGGCGACTCCACCACCTCCCCGGGCAGCCCATTCCAGTGTCCAATGACTCTCTCAGTGAAGAACTTTCTCCTCACCTCCAGCCTAAATCTCCCCTGACATAGCTTGAGGCTTGTCCTCTCATTCTGGTGGTGGCAACCTGAGAGAAGAGAGCAACCTCCTCCTGGCCACAACCACCCCTCAGGTAGTTGTAGACAGCAATGAGGTCACCCCTGAGCCTCCTCTTCTCCAGGCTAACCAATCCCAGCTCCCTCAGCCTCTCCTCATAGGGCTGTGCTCAAGGCCTCTCCCCAGCCTCGTCGCCCTTCTCTGGACACGCTCAAGCATCTCAATGTCCCTCCTAAACTGGGGGGCCCAGAACTGAACACAGGACTCAAGGTGTGGTCTAACCAGTGCAGAGTACAGGGGCAGAATGACCTCCCTGCTCCTGCTGACCACACCATTCCTGATGCAGGCCAGGATGCCACTGGCTCTCTTGGCCACCTGGGCACACTGCTGGCTCATGTTCAGGTGGGTGTCAATCAGCACCCCCAGATCCCTCTCTGTCTGGCTGCTCTCCAGCCACTCCGACCCCAGCCTGTATCTCTGCATGAGGTTGTTGTGGCCAAAGTGCAGCACCCTGCACTTGGAGCTATTGAACCCCATCCCATTGGACTCTGCCCATCTGTCCAGGTGGTCAAGGTCCCGCTGCAGAGCCCTTAAGGTCCCACTGCAGAGCCCTTAAGGTCCCGCTGCAGAGCCCTCATTCTTCTCTTTTCCAGTCTAAAAAGACACAATTCTCTCAATCTTTCCTCACAAGAACAACGGTCCAGTCCCATCATTATCTTTGTAGCCCTTTTTCAAGATGGCAGGCAGATCCATACACTCATGATCTATAAACCTGCTCCACACGGCCAGCTCCATGTCTACTGAAATCACTGCTCTGTGAATGAAACCACAAACTGATTGCTAAGCAGATGTTCAGTCCCTTGTTTGCAGTAGCATACCAGCTTTCATGCCAGCTCCATGGTCAACCCAGAAGTAAAAGAAAACATTTGTTCTACAGAAGAATTCACAGAAATGGACCCAAACAGTCCTGTCTAATTAATAGTTGTCTGAGACTGAACTCTGTAGATTCTTTTTGTCTCATCCCTCCAGATTCAGTTTATGTGCACATTTGAACAATGACTTCATATCCTCTCCAAACAGAGATGCTGGGATTCAGTCTTGTCATTTAGCCAACACAAATCCCCAAGTGCCAAGATTAATTTTTTTGTTGTTGTTGTCTTTTGCTTTGTGTTTGTCTTCTACTCCTTCGTTTACTGGATTCCTCATCAAACCAGTCAGCTGGTGGAATGATTCCAGTTTGCACCAGAGGAAGATGTGTCAAGCCCTAAAATGTATTGAAAACCAAGGAGCATTCTTGTTATCTCTGTCTCTCGTGGTGCAGATTCCAACTGCAAATATTAAATCATTATCTGCTGTAAAAGAATTAATTTAAGGGGAGGTTTAGTGACTCAATGTTTGCTTCCACCAGAAAACAGGGAACACATTTGCTCACAAAATGATTCTTTTTGTTCACATCATAACCTGCAGCCACAAAAACTTCTCTGATTTTATTATTTTTTTAGGGGGCTACATTTCAAGCAGAACCAGATCCCTGAAGATACATCCTGGCTCTGAACAGATTCTGTTGCGTCATGTGAGATACAGTCCACTAAACCCTAACTTCTCTTTAACGTAAGGGGTTTTTCTCCCTGCTTATGCAGGAATACAACCAAAATGTCTCATTATGAAGCTCATGGATTAGCTTCTAGACTATTTTGGCTTCTAGTTGGAAGCATGTCCATGAAACACTCCTTTTCAGCATGGAGTTTGGTTACAAGCTGAAGATTGTACAGAGCATTTTGTAGTCAGATGGGAGCCAAGGTTTCTCCTAGGTGCTAAGAATACTTTCCAAACTCATCTGAGAACTGATATTTTGATGCCAGTGTTGTGATTAAGAAGGAACATACCTGTGTCTTCCCCTGTCTGTGGAGAGTGTTGTTGAAGGGAAATGCGAAGGAGCTGCACAGGGTCCATGGGTATTCTGGAGATATTAGCATGGCATTAAATTTAAGATAATTAGGATGAGAGATATGACTGATGGAACAGATCTGGGAGGGAAAAATACTTTGGAAAATATTCACTTTGGCTCATTTGAACATGCTTGTCATTTATTGTGGTGTCTGTAATAAAGCTTAACAATTCATTTTTCTTTACCAACACCATTCCAGACCCAACAGGAACCCACAACCTCTCCACTTTTCTTCTTAAAACCACTGGGAATTGTTTTGATAAGCTTCTAAGCATTTCTATCTCTTATTTTTTAAGAGAGGTTGAAATCTCAGTTTTGGCCATGAATGTTTAGGAATATTAATCTGATCAGCCAACAAGTTGCTTACCCTAAAAACAACCCCTAGAAGAAAAATCCCTGATTACAAGTGGAGCTAGGAGTTATTACAGAATGGCAAAATTTCCTTTCTTTTATTTGCCCTCTTTATGTCATGTCTCAAATTGGCACAAGAGCCAGGGCAGCTCAAGAGAGTTAGGAGAGCTCGGCCACCAGAGACTTTTAATTTATGGATGGCTCTTGCCCTACTGTAGAGTCAGGGCAGCTATTGGAGTGTAATGGATGAAACAGATGTTTGACACGGCAGCACCTCTTCATAACTTCACTCTTCAAAAACAGTTTTACAAGTGCTTGCTCGTGTTGGTTCCCATTCAGCACAGGAAACTGAGGTCATGGTGAAACATGAGGCCCGGGCAGGAGCTTGAACTCATGTGCACTGCAGCTGGGGCTGCGTCTTCTGAGCACGTTAGCAATTCATGCAGCAGCCATAATTTTCAGCTTATGGACAAAGGAATAAAAGTGTTGACACCCTGATTGTAACATCTGTGAGGGGGAAAAAAATATGAGCCTTTTGCTGAATGTATGAAGGATGGAGGTTTCCTTATGATTAATTTTGTTAATTATTGGATGTGATTGGTTTTAACGTGGAAAATTCCTTCAGGTTGCAGCATCAACATTGAGAATGTAGCTACTAGACCAAAGTTTTCTTAGTATTTCTTAGAGACAATAGTTTTTTACAGCAAGTGGCTTTTCTGATATGATGAGGTATATTTTTTTGCCTAGATGATTATTTTAACACATGCTCATCTCTGATTACATCCAAAAATTCTTCCCAGACATACAATATGAGTAGTTTTGTAGCTTGATTTAATAAAGATGACATAAGTTCGAAGAAATAGAAAGCAAATTTGAGTAAAGAAACCCAAAACTTCAATAAAGAATTTGCAAGTTGTGATAAAGAATTAAAAAAAAAAAAGAGACATTTTAATAAAGATAAGATTTGATAAAGATAAGTTTCCATTACTTTTCACTCCCTTCCCTTGGAAAACAATTAAGGGATTTAGGTATCGACATTTGGTACCTAATCTGGACGATGATAGCACCAGCCTGAGGAAGGTGACATGTGAGTGGTTCCAAAGCCCATACATCAGAAGTTCTTCTCCTACTGTAAGTTCATCTCCTCTCCAATACAAGGGCCCTGAGGATTATTCCAACACTTTTATGAAAGCTAATACCTGCCTGCAGCAAGCTGCTGCTCATCTCCCAGCAGCAACATGTGTGCTCTGTACTTTCTGCAGCTTTGCTGTCTGTATTCCGTGGGCTTTCACACATAATTATGTTTCTGACCTTGCTCTTAATTAAAGTCAGCCCTTCAGTGGCTCAGTGCCACATTCTGAAAGGAAATGTGGTTGCATATGTTACTTACACAGCACAAAATTATTGTTTAAGATGCTAAAATAGTGTCAGCAGTGTTAAAAATGAAGGTTTCAATGGTTATGTAATACCACCAACTCCAGCACTTGCTTTGTTCAGAGATGTTACCATGAGTTTGGACTGGACAACCAGCTTCCACCTACCTCTCAAGTCTCTCTGACGCAAAGACTTGGTGGATTTGTCCAGGTAAACCCATGTATTTGTTATGCTGCTTTTCAGAAGCACTTCTAAGAGGCTCACAGTTAAAAAAAACCTCATCCATTTCCTGCCCCAGCTGCTCAGAAATAAAGGCTGTATGAAATAAGGCCACTAATTCCTTCAGGTGGTTGTAAAAGCTTCTGTCAGGAGAAGTAGAAAGTAGTCTCTCTCACACAGAAATCCCTTGAAGTCCTAGAAATCCATTTTTTGGTCTTGTCTTTTTCTACTGTCATAACATGCACTACTAGGAGTCAAATGTATTTTGTAGCACAATATCCTGAATATTTGCAGGAAAGCTTCTTTCATGGATGCTCTGCATAGCAGCAGAAGCTGGGGCAGTAAAATTCTTCACTTTGAGGGTGGCAAAGCACTGAATCAGGATGCCCACAGATGTTGTGGAATGTTCTTCTCTGGAGGCATTCAAAATCCACCTGGACATAGAATCATAGAATCAATCAGGATGGAAGAGACCTCCAAGATCACCCAGCCCAACCTGTCACCCAGCCCTATCCAGTCATCTAGACCATGGCACCAAGTGCCTCATGGTCCCATGTGACCTACTGTAGGTGATACTGCTTCAACACAGGGGCTGGACTAGATGATCTCCAGAGGTCACTTCCCACCCCCACCATGGTGGGATTCTGTGGGGTTCTATGATGGTTGCTGTGTTCATTCCCTCTGTATCCAGAACCGTCAGCACAGGAGGCAGGAGCCATTCGTGTTCTACTCAGTAGCACTGATGGCTGCTCCCTGGCCATGAAGGCAGGGCAACTGCCCAGCTGGGGCAGCTCAGTACTACTGGAGTCTGACCATGGGCCAGAGATTGTGCAGGGAGCTATTTGAATTAGTCTTTGCATGAGTGAGAGGATAAAGCCACCTCTGCCAACATGACTTGGTCTAGTTAATATCCCTGATCACTGCAGAAGAGTTGGACTAAAAGATCTCTAAAGGACCCTTCCAATCTGAAATATAGTATCTTAAGAATGGTTTGCATTAGAAGGGATCTTTAAAGGTCATCTAGTCCCTCCAGCCAGCAGAGACATCTGGAACTAGATCAAGCTGCTCAGAGTCCCATCCAACCTCACCTGAAATGTTTCCAGGAATGGGGCATCTATAACCCATCTGGTCAAAGTGAGACAGGGTCCTACAATCCTCTTGTTAAACATTTCACCCTCATATCTGATCTAAACCTACCCTCTTATCTTAAAACTCAACCATGTGACTGGAGCTATCCTTATATTCAACCAGTCTACACTAGAGGGCAAAAAGTCATGTGTGTGGTTTCCAGCTTTGTTTTCTCAACCTTTAGTAGTTGTTTGGTTGTTCTGTGTCTAACCACAGTCCCCAGCTCTAGGAAAAGCTATGTGATGAAGGACAGCCAAAGAATTTTTCATCTTGGTCTCTTTGCATTGATAAACCATCCAGTCACTGGCATGGAGACACCACCAAATTAAGTCAGTGCAAAGTTCCCTTCACGTCTGAGGGTTTTCCATAGGGCTTGTGCCAATTTGCAGCAAAAGTTACTGTTAGTGAGCTTAAAACATCTAGGGAGAGCTTAATGGCATCCAAAGGACAAAGGCTAGACCAAGCCTGCAGGCCCCCACATCTCATGTTAGGTGGCCTTGTTTCTCTGGAGCTGGAAAACACTTGATAAGAAAAGTTTCACAATTAAAGACAAGCCTACATAGTTTGGTTTGCTGATAATCTTGCAAAAGTGAATAAAACAGCTCCTTACCAAGGTTTATTAGAGGCCCATAGTTTGTTGTTTTTGTTTTTGTTTTTGTTTTTTTCCTATGGGAAAATTAGGCTGTTCCATAAAAGCGTGGGGAAAATTTGAGCTGACAACCCCAGCTTAAATTCACTTTTTGAGCTCGGAGATGGCGACAAGTTTAACTACTCTGGCTTGGCTCAGGCAAAGTGGGTTGTGGGTTGTGTCTGTAGAAGGCATGAGCATGGTTGACATGGTGCCCAGGTCTGGCTTTCAGGAGTGACCACACAGTCCCTATTTCCCAGGCATGGGAAGAGCAAACATCACTGCAAGCAGCAATCACCAAAAGAGGCCGAATTTTATCATGTTTCTGGATCAGCCAAGGAGTGGTTGATGAGCCCATTTGTAAGAGCAGTCAGTTCAGCTTGCATCCATTCAATGACCACAGAAGACAGGAGATGTCCCTCTATTTTTTTAATGAACAACTACATCACTCTGTTGAGACCTCACCTATAGTGCTAGGTTCAGCTCTGGAGTCCTTGGTGTTGGAGAGACATGGGCCTACTGGATCAGGGCCAGAGGATGCCCTCTTCCATGAGGACAGGCTAAGAAAGTTGAGGTCATTCAGTCTGGAAAAGAGAAGACCCCTGGGAGACCTTCTGATGGTCTTAAAGAGTACTGAAACTCTAAGGAGAGAGATGAGAAAGAAACTTTTTAGCAGGACCTGCTGTGACAGGACAAGGGATGATGCTTTTAAACGGAAAGAGGGAGATTTAGTCTTGATAGAAGGAAGAGATGTTTTATCCTGAGCGTGATGAGACCCTGGCCCAAGTTGCCCAGAGATGTGTCAAGTGTCCAGAGATGTCCCATATCTGGAACCATTCCAGATCAGGTTGTATGAGACTCTGAGCAATCTGGTCTGCTTGCAGATGTCCCTACTTACTACAGAGGAGTTGGACTAGATGAGTTTTAAAGGTCCCTTCCAACACAAACTATTCTATGAGTCTAGAAAATGAAGACAACAGCTTTCTAACCTCAGATTTTCAAATAGAAGAGGGAAAGTTCCATGGAAACTATTGCTACAGAGGTTTAGATGGTACATCTGGAATGTGAAGCAGCTCTAGGAGATGCATCCTTACCCATCTCTAATCTCCTGGTTTAAACCCTTTTGGCTTAGATTTTGGAAATTCTCAGCTTTAGTCATGCCATCAAGAGAGATGTTGAGATACTGGAATGAGTCCAGATCACCCCAGCTGGTGAGGGGCCTGGAACACAGCCCTTTGAGGAGAGGCTGAGGGAGCTGGGGTTGTTTAGGCTAGAGAAGAGGAGGCTCAGGGGTGACCACATTGTTGTCTACAACTACCTGAAGGGAGGCTGTAGCCAGGTGGGGGTTGGTCTCTTCTCCCAAGCAACCAGCAACAGAATGAGAGGACACAGTCCCAAGTTGTGCCAGGGGAAATTTAGGCTTGAGGTGAGGAGAAAGTTCTTCACTGAGAGAGTCATTGGACACTGGAATGGGCTGCCCAGGGAGGTGGTGGAGTCACCATCCCTGGAGCTGTTCAAGAAAAGCCTGGCTGAGGCACTTAGTGCCATGGTCTGGTTGACTGGCTAGGGCTGGGTGCTAGGTTGGACTGGCTGATCTTGGAGGTCCCTTCCAACCTGCTTGATTCTATAATTCTATGATCAGACCCTGGGCTCTCACAGCTCATGGCCACTTGTGCGCTTATGCCTTGATTTAAATCTCAGCGCAGATGAGACATGAGGCTTTTGTGTTCTTTGGAGAATTTATTAGGCTTGCAATTAGTACACTGAACAATGTTAGCCTCTGTGAAAACACTACAAGTGTGAAATCTAGTCTGGGAGTGAATTGCTACCTTTTCTTTAGCATTGCAAGCCATGCTCTCAAGTTTATTTGAAGACATAAAATATGCTAAATGTTTAGCAGCACTACTGTGTAAAGAAGAGTTGGATGAAGTATATATTTTTAAATACAGCAAGTAATAAAATGTTGAGTAAATTCCCAAGAATATCATTTTGGGGCAAGTACAATGGAATGCTTAATGGAATATATTCCCAGGTCTGTTGTTTGTATTCTTTTTTTTTCCTCTGGCTTTAATCTTCTCTCCCAGCCAGTGGTTGATGTTATGGGAGCTATGAGGAAGGGGGTTCATCCGTAGACACTTCCAATATTGTAGGAATGAAAGAAGGGGTGCGAGGTGCTTGCAACCTGCTGGCACATCTTATTTCCAGTGGTGTAGCTGCCAGCATCCAGCTGTGGAAAAGAACTTAGAGCAACTGACCACAGGACATAAAGAAAATTACAAAACAAATTGGGGGGGGAGGGGAGGAGAAGAAAAAGGCAAAGAAGACCCCTTCTCAAATTCATTTCCTCCAAATGCATTTCCTTTTCATTTAACATGGTTGAGAAACATCCCTGTAGACTTCATGAGAAAATAAACATCTTCATTTTAGGTTTTAAATGGAATTCTGAGTCGCTAACCCTGATGTGCAAAACTGCATGAGAAATCCGAATGCTCATCAAGACAGTTGCAGAATCACATCAACCACAGACTTCTAGCATGGTGTGGAATGGAAAGGATCTCTGGAGATTATCTAATCGAATCCTGCTAAAGCAGGATCACTCACAGAGGGGTTCACAGGATCACAATGTCTGAGTGGGTTTGGAATTCAGAGAAGAAGACTTCACAGCCTCTCTGGGCAGCCTGTTCCACTGCTCAAGCACCCTCGCATCAAACAGTTTTCTGCTTCTGTTCAGGTGGAACCTCCTGGGTTCCAGTTTGTGTCCATCCTATCGCTAGGCACCACCAAAAAGAGCCTGTCCCCATCCTCTTGCATCCCACAGGTACTTTAGCTCTTTCTGACCATTAGGAAGATCTGTTCTTTTCCAGACTAAACAGGTAGAGGTCTCTCAGCTTTTCTTCCTCACAGAGATGCTTCAATCCCCTGGCATCCTCAACAACTCCTATCTGACACTCCCCAGTAGTTTCCTGGCTCTCTTGAACTGGAAGAGGCCAGAACTGGACTCAGTAGTCTGATGTGATGTACTCCTGAGATGTTCATAGCCAGTGCTACAGGGTGAGGAGAACTGTGGTCAGTGTTGTTCCTTTCAAGATTCCCTCCCTGTTTGAGTCAGGTATGTTGCCCTGGAGCTTTTTCTGATATAAACGTTTCTGTAGTTCCGATCCACTATGGATAAAACATCCAAATTCAGGATCATGCCCTTCATTGAGCAGCTTCATACTTCAAGAGGAATATTTTCCCTTGCTGCAAATTAAATTTTGCCCCTTTGCAACACAATCAAGTCCCAGTAGCACAGCATCCTCCCATACTTATTGATTAACTGGTTTCTTACTGCTGGATTCCAGAGAACCATTTGTAAGTCATTCCATCATTAAAACTCCCTGCTCCATGGTACCTCTGAAATGATGCTTTCAAACTGCTCTCACTTCCTGATGCCTATCAAGACTATCCATTTTGGAACTGGGAATCTATATTCCATGGGATTCCAGTAGCATAAACACACACTTAACACTCCCAGGAGACATATTAAGGAAAAAAAAATTAATCAAAATCACAGACTCTGACATCAGCAGTCTCATATTTTATTTCTCTCTGTGCTTTCTGGAATGTTAATTTTTAGTTGTTAGGAAGTTTTAGCAGTTGGAACTCAGAGAAACCTGTTACTTTGGGGTTTTGGTGCCATGGTCTAGATGACTGGATAGGGCTGGGTTGGACTGGATGATCTTGGAGGTCTCTTCCAACCTGGTTGATTCTATGAGTCTATGAAGTATCAATCAAATACCATTATAGTAATTGCTCTGTTAATCAACTTTAATTATCATATATATATATATAAAGCAATCATAATAGGCAGTGGATACCACTGAGGAGAATGTTTTTCTGTACTTAAATGGACTTGTCAATTAACATGGATCAGTACTAGAAAGAGATGTTCCAATTGCAACTATTTGTCACTAGTGATTGGCACTTGGCTTGGAAAAGCAAGAAGTCTTTGGAGTCCTGAGAACAACTTCCAGTGCAGTTTCCTGGATTTGGCCACAAAGCACTCATTTTGGAGGATCATTGTCAGCAACATTGTTGAGGTGCTGGAACATGTCCAGAGAAGGGCAACAAAGCTGGTGAGGGGCCTGGAGCACAAATCCTAAGAGGAGAGGTTGAGGGAGCTGGGCCTGTTTAGCCTGGAGAAGAGGAGGCTCAGGGGTGATCTTATTACTGTCTACAACTCCCTGAAGGGGCATTGTAGCCAGGTGGGGGGTGGCCTCTTCTCCCAGGCAACCAGCAATAGAACAAGGGGACACAGTCTCAAGTTGTGCCAGGGTAGGTATAGGCTGGATATTAGGAAGAAGTTCTTCACAGAGAGAGTGATTTCCCATTGGAATGGGCTGCCCAGGGAGGTGGTGGAGGCACCGTCCCTGGGGGTCTTCAAGAAAAGACTGGATGAGGCACTTAGTGCCATGGTCTAGTTGAATGGCTAGGGCTGGGTGCTAGGTTGGACTGGCTGATCTTGGAGGTCTCTTCCAACCTGGTTGATTCTATGATTCTATGGACAGAGGGATCGAGTGCACCCTCAGCAAGTTTGCAGATGGCACCAAGCTGTGTGGCACAGTCGACTTGCCAGAGGGAAGGGATGACATCTAGAGGGACAGGGACAGGCTGGAGAGATAGGCCCAGGCCAACCTCATGGAATTCAACAAGGCCAAAAAGTGCAAGGTCCTGCACCTGGGTTGGCACAATCCCAAGCACAAATACAGGCTGGGTGGTGACAGGCCCTGAGGAAAAGGAGCTGGGGGTCTGAGTTGATAAAAAGCTCAACATGAGCCAGCAGTGTGCACATGCAGCCCAGACAGCAACTGTGTCCCGGGCTGCATCAAGAGAAGTGTGGCCAGCAGGGCAAGGGAGGGGATTCTCCCCCTTTACTCTTCTCTTGTCAGATCCCACCTGGAGTACTGTGTGCAGTTCTGGAGCCCCCAA
The DNA here is from genome assembly GCF_015220805.1 of Pogoniulus pusillus. Classification (NCBI taxonomy): domain Eukaryota; kingdom Metazoa; phylum Chordata; class Aves; order Piciformes; family Lybiidae; genus Pogoniulus; species Pogoniulus pusillus. The sequence continues at coordinate 39,807,443 of NC_087269.1, forward strand.
CACAGGAAGGACATGGAACTGTTGGAGCGAGCCCAGAGGGGAGTCACAAAGATGATCAGAGGCTGCAGCAGTTCTGCTAGGACAGGCTACCAGAGCCTGGAGAAGAGAAGGTTTTGATGAGACCTTATAGTGGCCTTCCAGTATCTGAAGGGGGCCTACAGGAAGTCTGAGAAGGGACTATTGACAAGGGCTTGTAATGACAGGACAAGGGCTAATGGGTTCAAACTGGCAGAGGGGAGATTCAAACTAGATATCAGGAAAGAATTCTTCACAGTGAGGGTGGTGAGACACTGGAAGAGGTTGCTCAGGAAGGTTGTAGCTGCTCCCTCCCTGGGGGGTGTTTAAGGCCAGGTTGGATGAGGCCTTGAGTGGCCTGTTCTGGTGGGAGGTGTCCCTGTCTATGGCAGGGGGGTGGAACTGGATGATCTTTGAGATCCCTTCCACCCTAAACTGTTCAATGATTCTGTGATTTTACCTGCACATACATACTCATCTCACATTATTTTCTAGAGGCTGGAACACTGCCCTTCTAAAGAGGGAAATCTCAACATCTATAATGAGATGCCATCCCTTGAGGACATTTCCCCTCATCCTGTCACTTGTTACTTGGGAGAGGAGACCACCCCCTAGCTTGCTACAACCTCTTCTGAGGGAGTCATTGAGAGCGAGAAGGTCTCCCCCCAGCCTCCTTTTCTCCAGGCTAAGCAGCCCCAGTTCCTTTAGCTGCTCCTCACAAGACGTGTTCTATGCCTTTCACCAGCTTCACTGCTCTTCTCTGAACACACTACAGCCCCTCAATGTCCTTCTTGGAGAGAAGAGCCCAAAACCAAACCCACTATTCAAGATGTGGCCTCACCAGTGCTGAGTACAGCTGGAAAATCATTGCCCTGCTCCTGCTGGCAGTGACCCAGGCCAGGTTGATATTGGCCTTTTTGGCCAACTAGGCACATGCTGGCTTGTGCTCAGCTGGCTGTCAACCAGCACCACCAAATCCTTTTCTACTGGGCAGCTTCCAGCTACTCTGCCCCAAGCCTGGAACAATCAAGGGATTGTTGTGACACAAGTGCAAAACCCAACACTTGCCCTGTTGAACCCCATCCCATCAGCCTTGCCCTGTCTGTCCAGCCTGTTTAGCTCCTTCTGTAGAGCCCTCCTACCTTTGAGTAGATCAACACTTCCACTCAAAAACTGATGGATCTTGTTCTCTATGCAACACAACAATATGAAAAGGCTGCAATGTCTTTGAATACATTTTCCTCTCAGGAGTGGAGACCATTTTGTCCTCCCTACCATGTTTTTCTGCTCGTGAGCAGAATGTCCCCGAGGTACCACTGCCTTTCTGTCTTCCCCAGCAACCTTCTACATGGCAGCAGATACCAAAGTCAACATATCATCATTCAAAGCACAGAGAGGGGGAAAATTGTCTGTTCCCTGTGCTGACCTGGCTTGCAGATAAAAGGTAAACTGGTAATGAGAACCTACCAGATGATAATTAATAAGTGGAGTTTTCTATATGTGATTTACCTGTCATGTAAGAAGAAATTTCCCAGGGCAGGAAGGTCTGTTCTACATGAGTTTAAGTGCTGCCCTTTTTAAGACTAATCAGTCCAACTTGACAGAATCTAAAGCTGAGTAGTGCAGATGCTATGGATGGGCTTTCACCTCTCTGTCTCTCCAGGAGGTTTACAATTACCCTGAGAAAACCCAGCCAGTGTCCTTAACCCCCTGCTAACATCACAGCAAGGAAATAGGTGGAGCTGGCTCATAAAGGACACTGAAAAATATGTGAAAAAAAAAGATTTTTAGGTGTTTTGAATGAAAAAAATAAGAGAAACTCTTGAAGGAACAGTGGAACTAAAAGCTGGTGTTTTGTTATTTGCGGGGATTTTTCTTTGTTTTGATTTTAAATGACTGTTAAATGACAGTAATGTCAGACAGTTTCTTAAGGAAGTAGGGAAAACTCCAGATGAGGAGGTAGATCTCCTTGCCTTCACCCCACTGTGTCAGCTAGTAGAGCTCCTTGTTGACTATCAGATCAAGATATAGAATCATAGAATCAACCAGGTTGGAAGAGACCTCTGAGATCATCCAGTCCAACCTAGCACCCAGCCCTATCCAGTCAACCAGACCATGGCACTGAGTGCCTCATCCGGGCTTTGCTTGAACACCTCCAGGGACGGTGCCTCCACCACCTCCCTGGGCAGCCCATTCCAATGCCAATCACTCTCTCTGGCAACAACTTCCTCCTAACATCCAGACTAGACCTGCCCTGGCACAACTTGAGACTGTGTCCCCTTGTTCTATTGCTGGTTGCCTGGCAGAAGAGACCAACCCCCACCTGGCTACAATGTCCCTTCAGGTAGTTATAGACAGCAATGAGGTCCCCCCTGAGCCTCCTCTTCTGCAGGCTAAACACCCCCAGCTCCCTCAGCCTCTCCTCATAGGGTTTGTGTTCCAGGCCTTTTACCAGCCATTCTCCTATGTGGGAAGACTGACAGGGCAAGAGCAGTGCTAAGACATCACAAATAAAATAAATACAGAGTCAAATAAATAAATAGACTCATAGTCACACAGACATCAGGCTAGGCTAGAGAGATGTTCATGCAGCCCCACACAAAGAGCGACTCTGCCACCCACATCCATGCTCTCGCTCCTACACCTCTCAGGAAGCCCATGAGTGTAGCAGACATCACCACTGCATCCCCCTCACAGCCTGCAATCCAATTCTTCTCACAAAACATTCTAGCTAGGCTCAAACTGGCACAATTCCTCTTCCCCTAACAAGAATGTGATACTCTTAATATTTGTAAATGCAGTCATACTAGGTCTTTTTGCCTAAAGAGTCAAATAAGATGAATATTATGTTCCTAGCTTGTCTATGAGGCAGAATGCTCTACATCGAACACAGCAACATTGTATCTCATTGTCTTGGGTATCCCAAATCTTCCTCTCCTGCCCCGTGGGAACAGCACAAAACCAGCTTTCCTCTCCCCTCTGTGTTGGGTTACACAGGGAGAATAAGCACAGACACCAACTGCAACAGAGACACACACACTGATATGGTTTAATCTGTGTTTTGTGTTCTAGTTTTTATACATCTCAGCAAGCCCATGAGTGGAGTAGAAATGACCAGCGTTTTCTTTTCACAGCCTATAAACTCATTTTTCCCATCAAAACATTCCAGTTAGGCTCACACTAGCACACACGTCTAGGTTAGAATGTTTTGGTGAGAAGAACCAGACCACAGGCTGCAAAAAGGAAACAATGGTGATGACCACCTTACTCACAGGTCTGCTGAGATGCACAAGAAGAAGAACACAAACATAGATAACATATATGGGCTGCATCTCTCTCTCCAACCTAACCTGCCATCTGCACGACCAATCCATCCACCTCCCAACCCCCCTGGCCTACCCTCCAAGCCACCCCGAGCACAAGACTAAATCTTGGGCAAGGCAGAGGGATGGGAAGAAGAAGGTAGAAGGGTAGGAAGAAGGTGGAAGAAGGTAGATATAGAACAGGCAATTTATGCATATTTAGAGATGTTGTAGGGATTTATTATGTCCCTGGAAAAATAAAAATAGCCAAATCATAGAATGACAGAATGGTTTGGGTTGGAAGGCACTTTGAAGATTATGTAGCTCCAACCCCCCCCATCATGGGCAGGGGCACCTTCTATTAACCAGCTTGCTCACTGCCCCATCCAACCTGGCCTTGAACACTTCTAGGGAGTGGGACATCCACAACCTCCCTGGGCAACCTGTTCCAGTGTCTTACCACTCACGTCAACTTTTCATAGCCATTCCACAGCAGGTTACATTGCTATGTGACATGTTTTTCATGTATCTGAACAAAGTCAGGTTCTCTCCTTACGCCACATTTTGTTTAGATTGGACTCATTCTCCAATTTCATGATAAAATGAGAACATAATTCACATATCAGCATTTCAAAACCCCGTACAGCTGCAGAATGAGTAAACAGTGGGGTGAGTAATCACTGCTAATCTGCACTGTAGAAAGAGAGAGAGGGAGGGAGGGAGGGAAAAAAAAAGAGCACGACTTTGTAGTGTGCCAGGTTAAAAATTATGGTTTGCACTTCTCAAAACATCTCAATTTTTTCTTTCTTTTTTTTTTTTTTTAATCAGTGCTTCAGAGGTGACAGAGAAAAATCTCTCTCTTAGCAGAACTAATCACAAATAGATTAATATCCTTTTTCATTCAAATTTGTTTTGGGGCAAGCTGAAATTGTAGCAGAGCCCTATTGATTGCATTAGCTGAATTAAGTTTTTGAAATCGTCCAGCTGTTTGCTGTCAGAATTTAAACCTACTGTCTATTTTCAGCTGTGCACTTCATACACATTTCACCTGGTGACTCAATAACATTTTAATATAAGAGTACATGATCATGGGACATATGTTCAGTTTTCAGCCCAGGCTTAATAGCAGCAGAAGGGGTAACAATTAACAGTTCTGTTTTTTCTGGGTATTCAGGGTCCAAGTTGAAAGTTTTTCCTGGGCTGCTTCCAAAAAATCTTTGTTCCTAGTGCCATGACCTTTGAGGAGCTTGGAATCAATGAGCCACATTGCCTTCCATAAGGGTGTCAAGTGCAGAATAAAAAACTGCATCACATCATTTTTCACCGTGGCCAGATGAGGTCTGAGTGAAGGAACAAGGAACAGGAAAGCAAGAACATCTGAAAAATTGACTCTGCAAGCTGGAATGTGATTCTGCAATAGGAGCAACTCTCTTTTCTTTTTTCCCCCTTCCTTTTACTCCCTTTTATTTTATCTCATTTTCCCTCTCTCTCTTGTTTTTCTGTCTTCTTTCTGTCTTTTTTTAATCTCTTTTTCCCCCTCTGTTTACCTGTTTTGCATCTTTTTTGTTTTCTTCTCTCACTCCTTTCTCTTTCTTTCTTTCTTTTTTTTCCCTCTTTTTTCCTCTGATTTTCTTTCTTTTTTATCTCCTTTTTTAATTTGCTTTTTCTCTGTTTTTATTCTCTTTTCTCTCTTCTTTTTTTTCTATCTATTTTTTTCTTCTCTTTTTCCTGCTTTTTCTTGTCTCATTTTCTTTTTTTTTAATCTTTCTCTTTTTTTATTACATTTAATTTATCTCTTTTTCCCTTATTTATTTTCTTTTTTACTTGTTTTTATCCCTCTTTTTTGTTTTGTTTTGCTGGTTTGGTTTTTTTTTTGTGTGTGGGTGGGTTTTTTTCCTCCTTTTTTTTTTTGGGGGGGGGGATGTCTATTGGTTTGGGTTTTTTTTTTTGCCAGAGTAGGCAGGTTGTAGACAGATCTGGGTCTCAGCCTCCCACCCCCTAGGCCCCTGTGTCAAAGAACAGTGATAGAGCACCTTTCATTTATGCAACATCTGTAACTCATAGAGCAATGCATTAATAGCTCAATATGCCAATCTGCCACTGTGCATTTTGACCTAGCAAGGACCAGAAGCATGGAAAGTCTGTAAGGCAGATGTGGGAATGGCAACAGCAGTGGAAATTAAAGACAGACACAGAGAGTTTTGCACAGCATTGCAGAGTGGTAGCTCTTCTGGAAGAGGCTAATGCTTCCAGCTCAGTTAGGAGGTTAATAGAGCTAATCTTCTGTATCACTATTATTTATAACATGTTGTTGGACTTAATGTTTATGAAGCTCAAGCTGTATAGTGCACATCCAATTATGTTTTCTTACAGCCATGGAGGGTTTTATGAAAAGGAATATTGAGTGAATGCTTTATTGCTGAAAAAAAAACCCAGTATTGGTTAGAAAGGGGAGTTAATCCTAGAGGAAGCAAAAAACAGTAACAAAGGCTACAGCAAATACAAGATGCTTGAAATTCATTGCATGACATTCTCACCCTAATTATTAGCCCACACTGGGAATAAAAACAGCACCCTCATCTTCCAGTTATTATTTTTTTTCCTTTCCTCATTTTTATTGCACATTTACATAAGACTTGTATGCCTTGTACTTCTTCCAGGCAGGCTTATAATGTTTCTTTTAACCCTTTTCTTCTCTTGACACAGCTGTGCAGGAAAGCCTTGTTTGCAGCCACAGAGGCAGTGGAAAGGAGGTGACAACGATGCAAGTGGCTGGGGTGGAGGTGGCCAAGTTTCAAAGAGTGTAGAGAATGCTGTAGCTTGAATCAGAACCTAGGGGTTCAGATGGCTCATGGAAACAGGTGAAGCTGAGCCACTAAGAACATTGAGAATCTGGTTAGATATGGATTTTTTAGCATTTCTGAATGAGAAAATGAGAGGAAGGCACATCTTAAAGGAACAACAGGGCTGAAGAAGTTGATTAGTTCTTAATGACAGTTAAATGTCAGCAATGTCAGACAGTTTCTTAAGGAAGAGGGGAAACTACAGATTACAAGGTGGAGCTCCTTGTCTTGAGTCCATGAGTAGATCTCCCTGTCAGACAGTTTCTTAAGGAAGAGGGGAAACTACAGATTACAAGGTGGAGCTCCTTGTCTTTTGAGTGCATGAGTAGATCTCCTCAGAGACTAACAGATCAAGATATTCAAGGACTTCTCCATCCACTCTGCTGCATGGAAAATCTGACAGGGCAACAGCAGTGCTAAGATATAAATAAATAGACAAGTAAATAAATAAATAACTCAGAACAGTGTATTTACAGAGATTTAGAGATTTGTTGTGTGCCTCAAAAGAAAACAAAAAGCCAAAGGGCAGCTGAAAATATCAACAGGTTTCCTTGGTTTTACAACCATGTTGGCTACAAGCTGAACTTTGATAGTGCTAAAAATCATTCCTAACTCTGCTCATGAACAAAACAAAAGGAAAATACAAATGTGCCCCTTCCCAAGGACAAGAATCACCTCAGAGTATATTATATTTTGTAGAGTTTGTGTTATTCAGATGGTTGTCCTTAGAATCCCTTGAGTCCAGAAAGCTAGAATGGAAAAAAAAAAATCTTTGAAGAATAACTTATTTTTATGGTGAGTTTTCCCATTGTTTCCTGCTTCTAATTGACATGAAACTATTGCAAGAGCAAATCTTTCTCATGATATGGAGGACCAGCCCCACAGCTGGCAGCAGAAAGGTCCAATGGATGGTTGAGTAAGGCAAAAAAAAATCATCTCATTTTTAAATAGCTTGGATCTTACGAAAGACCATTGTTTTTGCAGTTAGGAAGTAGAGAAAGAATGAAGTGAGGGTTTTGTGGTTTGTGTTTTATGCTTAATATAAGAAGAGTTAAAGAAAGTCTGACTGGAGGAAAAAAAAAAAGAGTGAAGGAAGGAAGATTAGTCAGTTAATAAAGGAGATTTATTTTAGTGACGGTAGGTAGGCAAATTGCACTGCTAAATGGGGTATGGACTTCTTTTATGTGGACAAGAGAATTTATCAATTTTATTTAACTGCAACTACACCATCATCATGTCCTCAGAGCCTTGGCTGGAGGAGACACCCATCTCAAATCTCGATGCACCAGCCCTTCCTGGCAGTGCCTAGGGCCAAAATTTGTGCAGCCTTCTGCATATTTTTCCAGCAAACCTTTTTGCGGTGCCAGAGGGATTAATGGATGGTGCTCTATGCCGCAGTTTTGTTCGAGGCTTGGGATTTTAGTTGAACCTCTGTCAAAAGCCAAAGGTGCTGTGCAAGTTGCACAACATACAGGCTGCTGTCGTAGTTCCACTTCTTCAAGAACACCTTAGGAGGACATTGAAGGCTAAAGACATCTGAAATAGGTACTCGGAAGCCTGAGAGCTTGGTTGATGGTGGAATCTCTTCTCCCAGGCAACCAGCAACAGAACAAGGGGACACAGTGTCAAGTTGTGCCGGGGGAAGTACAGGCTGGATGTGAGGAGGAAGTTGTTGGCAGAGAGAGTGATTGGCACTGGAATGGGCTGCCCAGGGAGGTGGTGGAGTCACCATGCCTGGAGGTGTTCAGGAAAAGCCTGGCTGAGGCACTTAGTGCCACGGTCTGGTTGGCTGGCTAGGGCTGGGTGCTAGGTTGGCCTGGATGATCTTGGAGGTCTCTTCCAACCTGCTTGATTCTATTCTATTCTAATTAGTCTTTTTCTGCCACTGGTGTCTAATACACTGAACAAAAAGGTGCAACTATGTGAAGATCCCTGGAAATGTTCAAGTCCATGTTGGATAGAACTTTGAACAACCTGTTTGAGTTGAAAACCCCATGACAGAGGGATTGGAATCAAAAGAATCAGAAGAAAGAAGCTTCTAAGAAATCTTGGAAGAGATTATTTACAAAGGCATGTAGCAACACAAGAGGACAATGGTTTTAAACTAGAACAGGGTAGATTTAGACTGGACATTAGGACAAAGTTCTTTGCTAGGAGAGTGGTGGAACCCTGGAACAGGTTGCCCAGGGAGGTGGTCGAGGCCATATTCCTGGAGACATTCAAGGTCAGACTTGATGGGGCTCTGAGCAAACTGGTGTAGTTAGGGTTGTCCCTGGAGACTGTAGGAGATGTTGGATTGGAAGACCTTTAAAGGTCCCTTCCAAGCAAGTGCATTCTATGATTCTATGACTCTGTGATCTTCAAGGTCACTTCCAATCCACACCATTCTGTGGTGACCTGTGTCCAGTTGGCTTGTATAGAATCATTAAATGTTTTGGGTTGGAAAAGACCTTAAAGACAATCTAGTTCCAACCCCTCTGCCATGGGCAGACACCATGCATGAATATATCTTCCAAGCCTGTTGGAAAGCTTCTGTGTAGCCAGTGGCTGATGGATATCCTTGGAAGTATGCATTATTTGAGCTTGTGTTATGTATGCTCCTGGTTATGTATGAGTTTCTAAAAACACAAGGGCTGTTTTGAAGCTCTGTACCCCATTATTAAATTCAGTGTTTCCATCAGGAATTTAGCTGCTCGTGTTACAGATGATGAGATCTGATGAACTGCTATGAATGTGCTATCTGCTTGAAGTTGAGAGGACTCCTACTGCAGAGTAGGACTTGCCATAGCATGCTCCAAGGAGGACAAGAGCTACAAGAGAAGATTTTTCTTCCACCAACCACATCGCCATAGCTTCATAGCTCTCTAAGACTGAACAGAGGTGCAGCTACAGGGTCAGGGTCTCAAACAAGAACCAGAGTAGAACAAAATATGGTGATTTCTCTATGGACAGAAATAAATAATACTCTGTGGCTGGTATTTCATTTATCATTTATGTACTCCAATCAATACTCACCTAAATCCTATACATATGTCCTTAAATGCCTGCAGGAATCTCAGATTTCTCCTCTTCAATTACAGGTACCATGCACAGCCTGCTTTCCATTAAAAAAAAAAAAAAAAGAAGAAAAAGAAAAAAGTACATTCTTTCTCAGTCCCTTGGCCATTTGATGCTTCAGAAAATCATTAGAGAAGTGTGGCTCATGAAGCTAAAAATATCTCCCTCTCAAAAACCTGCCCTCTTTTCCAGTCTTTGCTGAGGAAGTCACCTAGAAAAATGCCATGGCAAGAATAGAGTGGCCAAAGACTCAGCAGTGGCTCAGGTGTTTGCAAAATGCAAAGGTTGGCCCAGAAGAACCTGCAAAAGGAGTGATGAGGTTTTGAGAAGGCCAGAGACCAACATTTCCTTGAATCCTGCAAGTGTATAGAAACATAGAATAGTTTGGGTTGGAAAGGACCTTTGAAGCTTGTCTAGTCCAAACCCTCTGCAGTGACAAAGAACATAGTCGACTGGATCAAGTTGAACCTTGTGTACCCTGAACTTCAAGTTAGAAGGTGGCTAAAGACATCCAGCAGCAAATCTGAGTATCTTATGCTTCATTTTGAGAGAAAATTCAGTGTCTATTCCTCAGAAAAGGGTGGAATTAGGGTTCAAAAGGGTGGGGGGGTTGGCTAACTTGCTTTGTGCCTGGACTTTGGGACATTTAGTTGAATTTATTGGTAGACATCATAGAATCCCAGAATCATAGAACTGTAGTGGTTAAAAGAGACACTTGAGGTCCAGCTCACAGAGCTCCCAACCCAGTGCTAAGCCATTACTACTACACCATGTCCCTAAACACCACATCCACACATCATTTAAATATATCCAGCAATGGTGGAGATATTTACACACAGAAATCACAGAATCACAGAAACATTCAGGTTGGAAAAGACCCTCAGGATCACCAAGTCCAACCAATAATTCTACTCTACAGGGCACAACCTAAACCATATCCTCAATCACCACATCCAAATGACCTTTAAATACAGCCAAGATTGGTGATTTAACCACCTCCCTGGGCAGTCCATTCCAGTCCTTGACCACTCTCACTGGGAAAATTTTTTTCCTAATATCCAGTCTAAACCTACCCAGTCACACCTTGAGGCCATTCTTGCTCTATCACTATTTACCTGTGAGAAGAGACCAGCACCAACCTCTTCACAACACCCTTTCTATAGACAGTAATGAGGTCTCCCCTCCTCAGCCTGCTTTTACAAACTAAACAGTCCCAGCTCCTTCAGTTGCTCTTCATAGATTTACTCTCCAGGCCCATCACCAGCTTTGTTGTCTTCCTCAGCACTTGCTCCAGCACTTCAATATCCCTTTTGTATTTTCCTATACCTATTTAAAAGATCCTTCTTCACCTTTGCAAAGCAAATTCTGGTAAAATCTGGAACAAAACCAAGAAAAAAAGCCCTAAATGGAATGCTTTGTCTTCTTGGACCTAAAGTGAGATGAGAACCAGCTGAAACCGAGTCATCATTTGTGGGAGATAAGACTTGATTTCTCCTGGATTGAGTCTGATATTAAATCTGAGATTAAGATTGGGGACAAACAAAACAACCAACCAAAACCAACTAAACAACCACCAACAAAAAACAAAACCAAAAAGAAAAGTGAGACAGACCCCATATTAGTAGTATATGTGCCTGTGATAAAAAGCTCAGTTTAAACCTGCATCAAAATGAGTTTGACAAGTATTTAGTTTGGTGATAATTATGGAAGAGCTGAATGAAAGGCTCAGAAAAAATATATTGGGGGAAATAAAAATGTCTTGGAGATATATTTCTATTGTTATAGACTGAAAGGAAAACTTGGATCACCAGATTTTGGGCAATTTACCTAATTCTGAGAGAGTCTGGGTCTGTTGATGAGAACAAATTACACTTGAAAAAAAAGAAAGAAAAAGCCCCAGTTGTATCTCTGTGTATTCTCAGGCACTTAAACTGGATGTCCCACTGAGAAGAGATTGGACTAGAAACAGCCTCAAACTGCTTGTTTGAAGGACAAATGAATTTAAGGGACAAATGTATTGGAAGGACAAATGCATTTAAACTTGGAGCGAGATTAGAACTACCTGGAGTTGTCTGCTATTCCTCCTTACCACTGACAGTGTGCAGAAAAATGAGGCTTTATTGTGAGAACTCAAACTTTACACTGGTTTTGAACCACCTCCTTTTTGAGGTGTTCAGTGAAACTGACCCTGTAGGGAAATGTTGTGCTTTAAGATGATCCAAAGGCTGAATATTTGGTATAATCTAACAGGAAAAAGTGGTGCTCAGTTTAGCAGAGTAACATTTAACAGGAGGAAAAATGTTCTAAACTGAAAGATTCTATCTCAAAAAGATAGGGCACTTTGGGACAGGATTGTGTTGGCTTGATGGCTGGACTGGATTATATTAAAAGTATTTTCCAATTGAAATCATTCTATGAAAATGGGATTCAATGAAAAATAAAATGCATTTTAAAAAGGGTAATGCCAAAACCTCAGTCTTGTGCTGTTTCCTAGCATTGTATGTGGGCAGAAGACTGGACTAGAGGTACCACTTGTTCAGTCTGAGAAAAGAATCTCTTCTGGTTTCTGGAATGGGTTTGCTCTTGTCCATGAGTGAGCACAACATGTAGCACTTTATTTTTAATACTGCCTCCTCCTACATCAAACTTTTCTGCCAATTTTCATCCTCTTGCAGATTGTCTGTGTGGACTCTCTTTGTCTGAAGATCAACAAAAGAGGCTTCAGAGTGATTTTTCACTTTGTCGGTAGATCAGTCACATTCCAGACACTGCTCAACCTCATGGCAGCCAGGCCATGGAGAACATGATCCATTAGCGATCAGCAATTGGCTATGAGGCAAAATGATCTTCTCTTTAGTGCTTCCAAGGGCAGAGTAAAGCACTCAGAGGTTCCAAAATGAAACAATGAATCTAAAGTAGTAAATGCCAAGTTTTGAGCTATGAGATGTACAGGCCAGTTTGGAAAGTCAATGTCAACTGGAGATCCTGCTCACAAAATAGATGAGCTCTTTTTAAATCTACTATAAGAGGTTTGTGAAATGTAATTATATGAATATTGCTAACTGAAGATATTAAAATTTGCTGAAGTTTGATGAGTTTTCCATCTATTTTGTGCCAGGAAACTATGAAGGAACATGAGTGTGTAATGCAGGACCGTGTCTGACATCCCACTACAGAACCTCATAGCCTGTGCCAATCATATTACTAAACATATGAAATCTTTACAGAACATTGTCTTGGTTTTCACCAGCTTTAATAAGAATTCTAAACAAGGCTGTGGAAATACTTCCATTTCCTCCTCTCTATACCATCGCCTTGCTTGTGGCAAATGCATTGCAATTAGATAGCAGATTTCTCCACCCAGCATCCATCTTCACATCCCCAATCTCTCACTGCTTACAGGCAGGGGTTGGAAGCTAGCAGGCAGTGTTTGGGCAGGACCTCAGGGGAGCAGAGTCCATCCATCCCAGCTGCCCATCGCATTCCTCCACCTTACCGGAGATGACCAGGCAGGGGGTCCAGGCTGGGGTTATGCTGGGCCACTCTCCTGCTGCAAACAGGAACTTCCAGCAATGCTAAACAAATCAGGCTGCCAAAGAGGATTTTTTTTCCTTTTTTTTCCCTCTCTTTTTTTTCTTTCCTTGTTCCTAACTTTCCCATAAAAAGATTCAGGTAAATGTAGCATGACGAGCCAATTTAAGCCAATTTCAAAGTTATTTGAGTAATTGGTTATTAAGATAACACTCTCAAATTTCAATTCAGCAATTATCCTCTTAAAGATACAGAATGTAAGTATTGGGGGGGGGAAGGCATATGCATTAAAGCTACAGAGACCCTTTCTTAGAATATAAAATGTGTAGGCAGTTGAGAATAAAACAAAACCAAAGACCAAACCAAACAAAAAACCCACCCCACAAACCACTTTGCTTTAGATCACGTTGAACTGGGAGTTGTCTCCTAACATGTGCAACACTTCTGTGTTGAAAGCAAGATCTTACCAATTTTTTGGAAGTGGAGTTGACTATTATTAGTGCTCATAAAGATTAAGAGACTAAGTGAAGACCCTCCTTTTAATATATGTAAGCTCCTTACCCATAACTTAAGAACCACAAGGGGACAGAACATTGTCTTCCCACAAGGCTGCACTGCAGACTGATGCAGAGTGTGATGATGGAAATAATGGCTTTGGCAGAAGTACTTGGTTTGGAGCCAATTTCTTCATCTTAATGAATGGTGGAATTACCACAGAAAAGCTTTACATTTTGAAGGAAAGGGGAAAAAAAGAGGAAAGAAAGAAAGACAAAGAAAAAAAAAGAAGGAAAAAATGTGCAGCTTATTCCCAGTTAATCAACCCCATAGGACAGATGACCATGACCAATTCCTATTCCCAGATACTGCAAGCACATAGTTAAAAGGACTTGTGATAGCTACTTGGCTGCTGAAAGCAATAGTGTAGAAGCTGCAAATGTTCACCAGAAGATTAAGGTTATGCAAATGCTGGAAAGTTTCCTACACTAGCAGAGTTGCTTTTCATGAAGGTGAAGTGGCTTTTTACTCTCAGAACGACACTAGATGTGTTTAAGGCAAATGTTATTGACAGAAGGGTGCCAGCTCCAAATTCTGCTCATTTTGTGATGTCCTCAGATACCACTCAAGGCAAATATTCACAGAATTACAGACTCATAGAGTGGTGGGGCTTGAAAGAGACCTCTGGGGATGAGGTAGACCAACCACCCTCTTAAAGCAGGAGTAGCCACAGCAGCTTGCCCAGAGTCACAATGTCCATGTGGGCTTGGAATCTCTCCAAAGAAGGACACATCACAACCTGTCTGGGCAGCTTGCTCCAGGACTCCAGCTCTTTCATAATAAAGCAATTTCTCATCATCTTCATATGGAAACTTCTAGGTTCCAGTGTGTGTCCTTTGTTGCTTGTCCTGTCACTGGGCACCACTGACAAGAGTCTGACCCCATCCTCTTGACCTCCAGTCTTTAGTTCTTGTCAAGCATTGATTAGATCCTCTCTCAGGCTGTTCTTCTCCAGGCCAAACAGCCCCAGGTCTCCCAGCCTTTTCTGCTCACAGAGACATTCCAGGCCCCTCATCATCTTTATAGCCTCCACTGTATTCTCTTCATTAGTTCCCTGTCTCTCTTGACCTGGGAAGCCCAAGATTGGCCGCAGTTCTCCAGATCAGGGGACACTTAGGCACAGGTCCTGGTGTCTTGCAGGCATGGCTGTCTCACCTTATGTCTATTTACCAAAAGAAGCAACAAAGCAAAACCATGATCTGGGCTTTTCTTCCTCTTTGCTTGAGACTCAGGTAACAGGAGATTACCAGGGGGAAAGGGTAAAAAGCAGATCCTACTGGAGAAAGGGTTGGGCTTTTATTCACTCTCACATAGCAGCCAGGAGGAGTAGGGAAGGAATTGTGCCATTGTGGTCAGCACTGGTGAGGCCGCAGCACGAATGTTTGGTTCAGTTTTTAACCCCTCTCTCCAAGGACATTGACATGTTGGAGTGTGTCCAGAGAAGAGCAATAAAGCTGGTGAAAGCTCTAGAGAAGATGTCTTACGAGGAGCAGCTGAAGGAACTGGGTGTTCTTCGTCTGGAGAAGAGGAGGCTGAGGTGAAGCCTCATGGCTACAACTCTGAAAGGAGGCTGCAGTGATGTGGGGATTGGTCTCTTTCGCCTAGTATCGTCTGCTGGAATGAGAGCAAATGGCCTGAAGTTGTGCCAGGGGAGTTTTAAATTGGATATGAAGAATAATTTCTTTCTTGAAAAAGTGGCCAGGCATTGGAACAGACTGCCCAGGGAGGTGGTGGAGTCACTACTGCTGGAGGTGTTCTAGAAATCTGGGACATGGTTTAATGGCCATAGTGGTCTTGGGTTGACAGTTGGACTTGATCTTAGAAGTCTTTTCCAACTGAAACAATTCTGATTCTATAATTGTGTATGGACCAACCAAATGCAAAGAACCAAACTGAAGAGGCCAGGAAAAACTATGAAGCTGGGTCTCATTTACTCCTGATGAGACTTAGTGCATTTCCACTGGCAATTTCCATGTAGCTGACCCAAGCCTCTGCAGCTGAGAATCTGGTCCTTTCGTGTTAGGCTCAGTTGTAATAATTAAAAGTATATCAAGACAGCAGAGGTTGCAATGTAATCGTGACTGGGAAAAATCCTTCAGTGTTATTTGAGCTCCAGTCTTTATGTTTGAGTTTGCAATATTAGGGTGGTTTGTTTTTTTTTTTTTTTCATGGCCAAGATTGTTTAAATAATATCTCTCCAGGGAGCAGAGTAAAAATATAGATTCTAATTTGAATATAGATAAACACTGGATTATATATCACAAAATATGCTGGTGTAGCATATGTAGTACATGCCACATGTTCACACTGTGTATGATGTAACCCCAGCGCCTAGCCAACTTACTTTTTGTCACCCTAATATATTTTTCTACCTCCAAATGTTAATATTTTGATATCTATCTATATATATGTGCTGCTACAATGTCATACTCTCAGGTTTTACAGTTGTGCTGCAGTTTTCTGGCTGGGGCTCCAACAGAGGGGGAAAAAGCCAAATGGAACAGGTCGGAAAACAAGATCATAAGGTTTCACTCAAGTTGCTTAAATTATTATGTAGGAGGAATATTATCCACCTTTTAATAATAATAAAAAGTATCTTTGCAGCCTGCATGGAAACGTTTTTACATTGATATCTGAAAACATAAATGGGGAAAAATTGATCTGGTCTCCTGTTCATAAACTAGAGGCTACCTTTACTGTGTGGTGCCTTCCCTCTATTACACAAATGTAACTGCTGGCTGATGATTCATTAGCTAAGCATCTTACTGGGTAGTAGGTTAAAGTATTCAAGAAGCTTAATCTTCAAATAGCACTTTCTGTCTCTGTAATGCTGCTTTCTGGTTTTAAACGAGGCCAGCACATCAGTGCTTTTGGACTCAGGTTAAATGTACTCTAAATGGAACAACACTGGGAAGCACCAACTCATAAAAAACAAAGCTCACAGGGATATGCCCTCCTGGTTTTCTTCCTTTTAAAACTTAAAAGAAGAGATTTTCATCCTAACTGTACTGAATTTACAGGAGTTTGCAATCTTTCCAACAGAGGAAAATCCTGTGGTAACCTCAGCCTCACGTGATGGTGATGAAGGAAGTTTGGGAAAGGGTGAGGGATCTCCCAGCACATCATTTAAGATAAGAATCAGTCTCTCTTGATTTGAATTCCAGAGCCCTCAGCTGTGGTCTGCTGACATCTCGTCAGCATCCCTGACATTTCCCAGCCATATCCCGTTTATATCATTCTCAGCTCCAGAGGCCAGATGACAAGATGCAAAGACATGTGAACTCTGATTAGAAAGAGAAAGAATGAAGTTGATGGTGTTAAAACAGGAGGGCAATAAAAAGAGCACAGAGATTGTTTTCTGAGATGCATGACCACTTGCTCACTCTAAATACAGCACGGAATGTGCTTTTATTTGCAGATAATTCTCTGGCATGGCTCTCTTCTGCTCTCAGTTCCCTCTTTAATCAATGCAGGGCTGGGCCAACAGTTTGCAGGAGGGTTCTTCACACGAGTATACAAGAAGTGGCTTTTAGAGGAGCCTGAAGAAATAAAACTGACAACATTTTCTGGGGAAAACAAAACAAAACAAAAGACAGTTCCAAGAGTACACCTGGTCATTATTACCTGACGATACATTTGTCTGTCTCATATAAAGTCATAGAATGGGGTTGGAGGAGACCTCTGGAGATCATCAAGTTCAAACTTCCTGCCAAAACAGAATCACCTAGGGCAAGTCTCACAGGAATACATGCAGAGGGATCTTGAAAGTCTCTAGAGAAGATGACTCCATGACCTCTCTAGGACACCTGTTCCAGTGCCCTTACATCAAAGAAGTTTTTCCTCACATTGAAGTGGACCTTCCTGTGTCCTGGTTTGTGTCTGATGCCCCTCTTCCTATCTTAGGACACCACTGCAAAGAGACTTGCCTCCTCTTCTTGGCACCCACTGTTCAGATATTTGTAAGCATTGGTAAGATTCCTGAGGATGATCCTGCTTTAGCAAGGGGATTGGGCTTCCAGAGGTCTCTTCTAACCCCCACCATGCTGGGATTCTGTGCCAAAAGTTTTAAACACACAATTATAAATATTGACATATATTAAAATAAATATTTGTATGTAAAATACTGTGATTGTGCTTATGTGCACACACAGATGTAGCAGCAAAAATACCCTTTCCAATGTGTCATGGGGTGAACCTAACGCTACCTTCAGGCTCCAGTCTCCAGCCAACACTAGAGCAGAAGTTAAGAGCTAAGTTGAAATCTCTCGGATGAAATGAAGAAGAACTTTTTCAACTTCTCTTTCTGGGTGCTGTTAGCTAGGGAGATGCTGCTGTGCATCTGGAAGAGGCATGGACATAAGCTAACTCTCATGTTTTGGGTTGTAATTCATGAACACCTACTGTTTCCACAGGCAGAAACTACTGAAGCTCGTAAGGACGTTTTTGTATGTGTAAGTGGAGAGCTCTTTATTCACTCAAAGGACTGAATTATGATATAATGAGACTCCCATCTGGCAAAACACATGGAATTCTAGAAAGTCTAGTTTGAAAGGAAAAGCTCTTTTAATTTTTTAATCTTTTCAGTTGCCCACTTATCTAAATTTTACATTTTTGAGAGTGTGCTGTCTGCTAAATACTACCTAAAATATGGTTGAATGTTTCATCAGGGAAATTATTAAAGATCAGTCTTGCATTTCTCACTCACAGGGTTTGACAGACTTGTTCCTCTCCCTGCAGAGTTTGATGTCTTGGGTAATGCTGAGTGACCACCCAATGTGGCAAGTCTTGCTGTGCTTTATGGCTATCGTATTTCTCCCTGTTGCACTTCACCTCTTCCTTTGCTTGTCTGGAAGAAAAGTGAGAAATATTCTTCCTGCAAAGCTGGCCATGAAGTCAGAGGTCACACCATAGTGGCTAGGGATAGAAACATAGAATGGTTTGTGTTGGAAGGCACATTAAAAGTCATCTAGTTCTGACTCCTCTGCCATGCACAGAGGCAACTTCCACTAGATTGAGTTGCTCAAGGTCCCACCCAACCTGGCCTTGAGCACTTCCAGTCATAGGGTGTCCACAATTCCTCTGGGAAACCTGTTCTAGTGTCTTTCCATTGTCACATTAAATAGTTTCTTCTTAATATATAATGTAAATCTATGTTCTTTGAGTTTAAAATCATCACGACTCACCTAGAGCTTGTAGTCACACTACTGCTAAGTCACTAAACCTTGTTCCTAAGCACCATATCCACACTCCTTTTAAATACTTCCATGGATGGTGACTCCTTCACCTACCTGCACAGCCCATTCCAGTGACTGAGCATGCTTTCCTTGAAGATATTTTCCCTAACATGCACCCTGAATCTCCTTTGGCACAACTTGAGACCATTTCACCTTGTCCGGTCACTTGTTGAATGCAAGAAGAGACCAACCCTCATCTCACCCCAGCCTCCTTTGAGGGGTTGTGGAGGGTGATGAGTCTCTTCTCAGCCTCCTCTTCTGAAAACTAAACCCTAGTTCCCTCATCAGTTCTCCATCAGACTTGTGTTCCAGGCCCTTAAGCACATTAGTTGCTTTTCTCCGTACCCACTCCCAGCGCTTCAATGTTCTTCCTGGAGTGAAAAGTTCAAAACTGAACCCAAACTGAACTCAAAACTCTGTCACTGTGTAGGGAATGTACTTTGTCTTTTCAGCAGGGACAGAGTTGCAGCCTCAGGTCATTCCCTAAGGATCATACAGAGATTTGTAGCCACATGAGCCACAAGTTCCCCTAGTATCTCTTGCATGAGTTACACCTCATCTCCCTTGCTCTTCAGTACTGTCATTCCCAACACGAACTGTGGCTTGTATCCACGAATTGGCCCCATGCTGTGGTCTTAGTCTGTGGTTGTGGGGCCAACAACAATGTGCCAACACTTTTGGCAAATCTTCCTGCAGTGTTTGTGCAAATCTTTGCAGGTCATTAATCTGACATTGCTGGCCATAAGAGCCTGGGCATTGCAGATGGATTTGCATGGTCTCCAAGGCTCAGCCCTTGTCAATCTAAGCATCCAGTGCCAGCACAGCAGCAGTTAAATGAAGAGTATTTTTGCCTATTCTCCTGAAAGATGGCAAATGTCACACTGTGACTGCAAAAATGGGAAAGGGAGCACTAAAATGAAAAGAATAAAAATTTTGCAAGGGAAAATGCAGGTGAATTTCCAGCCCCCATAGAACATCTAACAAGAGAATCCAGCCAGGCTCCAGAGCTTCATGAGACTCCTCTACTTCTCATCCCCTGCCCCTACCTTCCCAGGAGATTCTCTTTCCCTAGACATAGAATCATATCATAAAATCATGGGATTGTTTGGGTTGGAAGAGGCCTTAAAGATCATCTAGTTCCAACTCCTCTGCCATGGACACCTTCCACTCAACCAAGTTCCGGGGGGGGGGGACATCCACAACCTGTCCCTCAGCAATCTGCTTCAGTAGCTCACTACCCTCACATGACAGTGCTGTCACTCTAGATCTACTATCTACTCTGCCAGTCTTATCTGGAGATGGTTCCAGAGCCCAGGAGGAACACAAAGCAGGTAAAACATCCCATTTTTTTTCTAGCATGCACTTTTTTGCCTTCACATTGTGCCTTCAGACACAAGGGTCTACCTGTTAGAATGTCTGCTCTTAAATACCAGTATAAATTAATTTCTCCCACCAACTCAACCTCCATCTAGCAAAGTTTTATGCTTATTATTGATATATCTGAGAAAGGTAATATGGCTTAAGGGAGAGTTCTTTTTCTCTATATACATTTGAAATGATGAAATAATTATTGGAAAGATGTCTAGAATTCATATATAGAATCATAGAATCAATGAGGTTGGAAGAGACCTCCAAGATCATTCAGTCCAACCTAGCACCCAGCCCTATCCAGGCAACTAGACTGTGGCACTAAGTGCTTCATCCAGGCTTTCCTTGGTGACTCCACCACCTCCCTGGGCAGCCCATTCCAATGCCAATTAATCTCTTGGCCAACAAGAGATCAGCAATGAGAAGATCCCCTCTCAGGCTGGTCTCCAGGCTGAACAATCCCAGGTTTCTCAGGCTTTCCTTCTTGTAAAGATGCACCAGTCCCCTCAGCACCTTCATATCCTTCAACAAATTATCTCCAGTAGTTCCCTGTCCTTCTTGAGCTGGGAAGAAAAAAACTGAACCCACTACTCCAGTTGTAGCCTTACTAGGGCAGAGAAGAGGGGGAGGAGAACCCGTGAAGAAACAGTATGTTTTTATTCCACTTCACCCCTACTTGGAAGCTGTTCTGATCCTGAGAAACAAGCTGAATGTTCACCAGCCCTAAAATCACAGGACTGCATATTTCTTTGCGTGTGTATGTGTTTGGGGCTGAGATTTCCCAATCTTTCTGGCTACTGCAGGCAGAGCTATTGAACTGCTCAGCCCTGCATGTAATAAAATGCTGAAGGCATCTGGGTTTTTTTGGACACATGTCTTGGCATGAAGCTCTGCTTGAAGTGTTGGATTGTCGTTGCACAGTTTGGAGACCAGCATGTTTCCAGTGGAGCTGGAAACCTGTAACCACTCGTATCCTCTGCTGGGTATTTTGTTAGAGTTTAACACTCTTTGGGTTTGTTTTCAAGTTGAAAAAAAAAATTAAGGAGAGAAACCTAAGAAAGAACAGATGCTAATTCTGGAGTATTAGCTCAGAGTTATTATCACAGGTTGGGGAGCTATTGAGCAGCCCTTTTTAGACAAAATCTGGCTGAAAAGTGGCATAAAAGCAAATGTATTAAGTATTGTAAATCCAGTTTCCCCTCTCCCTGCTCCCTTGACTTGTGAAATTGTGTTTCTCTGATACCTCTACTGGCTCCCATTCAGGCTCCCCTATCTACTGGTCCCAAACTACTGCAGACCAGGACTGCCTGGGCTGCCTTCAGCAGAAAAGTATTAGCACTTGGCCACCTGTCCATTGAAGGGATGTTTTATATTTCAGTGTTTAAAGCATCTCCATTTATTATGTGTTTTCTATTGTTCAGGGAAGCAGAAAAATACAGGAGACGTTATTCTTCTAAGTAACAAGCCATAAGAGAAAGGAAACAGACTCAAGTCACACCAGAGAAGGTTTAGATTAGACATGAGGAGCAATTTCTTCCCCAAAAGGGTTGTCAAGCCCTCACTCAGGCTGGCCAAGGCAGTGGTGGAATCTCCATCCCTGGAGGGACTGAAAAGCCATATAAATGTGATGCTGAGGGACATGGTTTAGTGGTGACCTGGCAGGGCTGAGTGAACTGTTGGACTTGATGACATTCAAGATCTCTTCCAACCAAAAAATTCTATGATTGTTGTATGTAAATAAAATGCAGGTATAGATAATCATGACACAGCTTAGCTTGATTTCACACCCCGAGAAGGCAAGTGCCTTGCATCTTGCACTGTTTTGTAAGTCCTGACTGGTTGTTAGTTTGATTTAGGGCCAAAATGCTTTGAAATGTTTTTTGGGAGGTTATTCCCATTCACATTATTGTGGCCTTTCAGGACCTAAAGGGGCCAGTCAGAAATCTGGGGGCAATCTTTTTAGCAGGGCCTGTTGTACTAGGTCAAGGGGTGGTTTAAACTAAAGAGATTCAGACTGGAGAGATGGAAGAAACTTCTGCCACTAAGCCATGGTGAGAGACTGACCCAGGTTGAGAAACCCTGTTCCTAAAACCATTGCAGGACAGATTGTTTGGGGTTCTGAGCAACCTGCTCCAGCTTCAAATATTCCTCCTGACTGCAGTAGGGTTGGATAAGATGACTTTAAAAGTCTTTTCCAACCCAAACCACTCTGTGGTGCTGAGAAGGAATCATAGAATCAAACAGGCTGGAAGAGACCTCCAAGATCATCCAGTCCAACCTAGCACCCAGCCTATCCAGTCAACTAGACCATGGCACTAAGTGCTTCATCCAGATGCTCCTCAAGGTGCAGGTAGGAAAGTTAGCAGGACAGCTGTGATCTTTACAACATGTACAGTCCCAGCTAAAAGATCTGGATTTCCAGAGCTGGAGCACATGAGCAAGAAAAGACCCCAAAGGGACACTCTAAGTATATGAACATCTGATGGCACTGATGGCAATGTCTCCCTGTTTTCTCAACTCAATCCTCCATCTCTCTATGTAACCAAAGCCATGCAGATGATGAGAAGGAATCTCTAATTCTTTTTCCTGTTGTTGAAATTACTTTCTCCCTTCTGCTGTTACATTTAATTTGTTTGGGTTTTAGCACATTTTAGCTGAGTGAACAATTTGTATGTTATGACTCGAGCCTACTTTGGAATCCTTAAGGAATGTTGGAGGCTTTTGTTGCCTTTATTTTTTTTTTTCCTTTTCACAGTTTTGTTTTGGTTTGGGTTTTTTTTTTTGTTTGTTTGTTTTGTTTCGTTTTGTTTGGGGTTTTTTCCAACCTGTCTGTATTCAGCTCACATGCTGGGTTGTATTTAAACAGAAGATCAACTGATAATTGCAACACCACTGCTGGCATTGCTCTAGCGATGGAGCTGCCAGCATTTCCAGGTTGAAGTTTGGCACACAACATTGCATCCTGGAAGCCAATTTTATTAAAATGAGTAGAGGGGGAAATCTGTTTGGCCTCTTTTACTTAATAAGAATATTAAAAAAGCAACATTTTAAAAAGAATTATGAAATGTTAGAAATACAGCCCTTGACCTATGGGTGTTTTTGTGATGCCTACCACTGAACTGAGATGTCCAGGCCTACATAACTAGCAGGACTCTCTGCTACAGAACCATACACTCATAGTATCAAAGAATCATAGAATCACAGAATGGTAGGGGTTAGAAAGGACCTCTGGAGATCATCGAGTCCATCCTCCCCTGCCAAAGCAGGATCACTAGGGCAGGTCATACAGGAACTCATCCAACCTCCACAACCTCTCTCAGTAGCCTGTTCCCTCAGCAAAGAAGTTTTTCCTCATGATGGGGTGGAACTGCCTGTGTTCCAGTCTGTATCCATTGCCCCCTGTCCTATCAGAAGACACCACTGAAGAGACTGCCTCCTTCTCAGCACCCACCCTTCAGATAGTTAAGAACATTAATAAGACTCCTCAGTCTTCTTTTCTCCAGACCAAACAGCTCCCAGTGTTTCAGCTTTGCCTCATCAGACAGATGTTCCATTTCCTTTGTCACCCTTGTAGTCCTCCACTGGACACTCCCTAGTATACCTCTGTCCATCTTGACCTGGAGAGTCCACAAGAGGACTCTACAACTAGCTGAAGGGATGCTGAAGAAAGGAGGGGTCAGCCTCTTCTCCTTGATGACAAGTGACAGGACTAGAGGAAGTAGTTGCAAGCTGTGCAAGGGTAGGTTCAAGATGGATATTAGGAACTATTTCTTCACTGAAAGGGTTATCTAACATTGGAGTGGTCTGCCCAGGGCAGTGGTGGAACCACTATTCCTGGAGGAGTCCAAGCAGTGTGTGGACCTGGTGTTTGGGGACATGGTTTTGTGCTAACCTCTTCAGTGCTGGGTAGAAGGTTGAACTGGATGGTCTTTGAGGTCTCTTCCAACCAGACATATTCTGTGATTCTGTGGACACAATACCCCAGACATGGCCACATCAGGGCAAGTAGGAGAGGAGAATCTCCCTTGATGTTCTGGTTGCATTTTTCTTGATGCATAGAATTATTTTTTTTAGTTTGAAATTACCTTGAAGATCCTTGAATCCAAATGTCAACATAACACCACCATGGCCATTGAACTCTGTCTTGGAATGCTATATATACACATTTCTTGAACACCTCCAAGGATGGTGACTCCATTCCCTCCCTGGGTAGGCTGTTCCAATGCCCAAGCACTTTTTCACTAGAGTAATCTTTTGAAATATCCAAATGTAACCTCCCCTGGTGCAACTTGAGGCCATTTCCTCTTGTTCTGTTGCTTGATACTAGGGAGAAGCATCAAGCACTCACCTCACTGCAACCTCCTTTGAGGACCCACATCGTCCTCAAGAAAAGACTGGATCAAGCACTTAGTGCCATGGTCTAGTTGACTGAATAGGGCTGGGTGCTAGGTTGGACTGGATGGTCTTGGAGGTCTCTTCCAACCTGGTTGATTCTATGATTCTATACACACCAATTACAAGCTGGGGAATCAAGGTTGCTGCTGACAAGTATCTGGAGCCAGGTACCCACTGCCCTAGCTGAATCCAACATCCTAGTGCAAGAACCTTGATGTAGTCCCACAACAAGGTCAGCACATCTGAAAATAAAACCTCAAAACACCTCAGAAAATTCATATTTCTGAGTAAAATCCCAACTCTCTGCACTTGATATATTTTTGAGGACCTATATCCTACTACCTCCTCTTGTAAACGTTAAACCACACATCAGGAGAATACAGATGAGTATCTGCACTTGGATAATTTTATTTTAAGCCTGTGGGATAGGGATAATTACAATTTTAGAATGGGATCAAAAAGCATGGATCTGTAGAGACTCTTTGAAGTCAATATCTATTTATTATAATTACACAACATTTTCCATTGGACCTGAAAGCGTTTTCCAGGCATTCATAAATTAAAGTTTGCAAAAGAAAGACAAGCTTCTCCTGCCATTATTTAAACTCATTTTATAAATAGGCAAAGTTCTGAGAACACACAGATTTTAGGTGGGTTACCTCTATGTTGAAGTAGCATTTGGACATGGCTGGTCTGTGCTGAGTGCAGTGGACCCCAGGATTTCAAAATAACAGCACATTGAGCCCATCAGACTCTGCAGATTCTATTGATGTCCTTTGTGTTCCCATACTGGGGCATTTCCTGGCTGGAGATGCCAAAAGTGGAGTGTTTTTATATCTAATGATGGTGCTTAGTTAATAAAACTGGTAATATTTTTTATATTATGGTGCCCTGCTGAAATGTCAGGGTGCAGTGACTGGGGACAGCCTTTCATGGGATCCCCTAATACTTGATAAGTCCACTTTGGTTCTGATAGCTGCTCGTTTCACAGAAACACCAAATAGTTGATGTTGAAAGGAACCTCTGTGGATCACCTTAATAGTCTCCACTGTACTATCTGAAGTACTTGCTTGTTTCTCTTCAACTGGGAACCCTAGACTGTGACCAGTTCTGGGCTTCTCCATCCAAGAGAGATGTTCAGGTGCTGGAACATGTCCAGAGAAGGGCAACGAAGCTGGTGAGGGGCCTGGAACACAAACCCTATGAGGAGAGGCTGAGGGAGCTGAGGGTGTTTAGCCTGGAGAAGAGGAGGCTCAGGGGGGACCTCATTGCTGTCTACAACTACCTGAAGGGAGGTTGTAGGCAGGTGGGGGTTGGTCTCTTCTTCCAGGCAAGCAGCAATAGAGCAAGGGGACACAGTCTCAAGTTGTACCAGGGAAAGTATAGGCTGGATGTTAGGAGGAACTTGTTGGCCAAGAGAGTAATTGGCATTGGAATGGGCTGCCCAGGGAGGTGGTGGAGTCACCATCCCTGTAGGTGTTCAAGAAAAGCCTGGCTGAGGCACTTAGTGCCATGATCTGGTTGACTGGCTAGGGCTGGGTGCTAGGTTGGACTGAATGATCTTGGAGGTCTCTTCCAACCTGCTTGATTCTATGATTGTGTTTGTGATTGACACAATACTTCATATGTGTTCTCAGTGGGGCAAAGGACAAGTAGAGGAGAACCATCCTCAATCTGCTGGCCGCACTCAATGCATCCTAGGAGACCTCTGACCTTTTTGGCCATGAGGGCACTTGCTGGTCCATGATGAACTTACTCTCCACCAGGACTCCCAGATTCTTCTCTGCAGAGCTGCTTTCTAACAAATAAAGTCCTCACTTGCACTGCTGCAGGGATTTTTTTCCTTCCCAGGTGCAGGTCTCTCCACTTACCCTTGTAGAATTATTTGAGATTCTTCTCTGCCCAACTCTCCAGGTTGGGCATCCTCCTGTCCAGGGCTCCTTCAATGGCAGCATAACCTGACTGGGTGTCAGCCACTCTCACAAATTTTTATCAGCAGAAAAACCTGATGAGACTTGATGAGAGTCCACTCCATTCCTTCACCCAGTCGTTGATAAGGATGTTAAACAATACTAGACCTAGTGCAGACCCCTGGGGAGCACCACTTGCCACAGACCTCCAACTAGGCTTTGCAGTAGTGATAACAACCCTGATTTCTGTCTTCCAGCCAGTTCTCAATCCACCTGCTGGTCTTAAATCAGAGGAAAGCAAGCAATGTCCTGCTTGGGTTGGCAGAGGGCAGTGTCTCTCCTTTCATCTCAGTGGGCACCTGTGGCAGTAGAGGCATGGGGAGCAGTTTCAGCCGAGGCACAGGCTAATAGTGTCCTACTGGCCTTGTGTTTGCTGGTGAACCAAAAGAACCCATACACCCTCTGAGACGCAAACCCTTAGGAAATGCTACCACCAACTTCCTCTGCTGTGATTTTCCCTTTTTCATTATGTTTGACATTTTTGAGAGTGAGCTTTGTTACAGACTATTAGCCTATGGCAGTAGGCTGGGGAGATAAGACTTCATCAAGCCATAAATCACAGAGAAGCATGTGAAAATGTGAAATTCGGAGGTTGCACCAGCAGCTCTGGTTGGGTTCTCCTGAGCGTTGTTGTGCTGATTGCAATATTTCAAGCGACTCGCGGCATAAGCCAATGTTGCAGCTTGCAAGGGAAATGAGTTTGGTGCCTTGTGCCTGAACAGCAACACCATTAAAGTTTTGTACTTAGCATAGTTACTGACTTTGTGGGATCACTGTAGCAAGTTTTAAATGATGCATGAAATGAAGAATTCCTGCCCATCCTAAGGAGAGATAATGCAGATAATAGACTGCCTTGCAATCACAGCTGTGCAGAGTTTTTTTGTTCTGCTCACAGGAATGCCCTCCAAACCCCTAAGTAAAAGTCTGTACAGTACATTTACAGGGTTAGTTTTGTTTTGTTTTTCTCCTCCTTGCTTTCATACTAGCTATTCTCCCTCTCCACATCCATACAAGGAAGACAGATTGTGGACTATAGGGACACAGATGCTCCGAGCCAGTTGCTCAGCTGTAGACTACACAGGATACTTTTGAACCTCCAAACCACAGAGATACCACAACAATTTTGAAGAATCATGGAATAATTTGAGTTGAGAGGAAACATAAAGATTATCTAGTTCCAACCCCCCTACCATGGGCAGGAATGCCTTCCACTAGACCAGGTTGCTCAAGGCCCTATTCAACCTGGCCTTGAAGACCTGCAAGGATGTGGCACCCACAATTTCCCTGAGCAACCTGTTCCCGTGACTCACTAACCTCACTGTAAAGAATTTCTTCTTAATATCAATGACTTGGATGAGGGCATAGAGTGTACCCTCAGCAAGTTTGCTGATGATACAAAACTTGGTGGAGGGGGGGCGGGTCTGACACCCCTTCAGGCTGTGCTACCATCCAGTGAGATCTGGACAGGCTAGAATGCCAGACAAAGGCTAACCTTGTGAACTTCAATAAAGACAAGTGCAGGGTCCTCCATCTGGAGAGGAATAACAACAGGCACGAGTAAAGGTTGGGGGGGCTGCCCTGCTGGCAAGCAGCTCCGTGGAGAAAGACCTTGGAGTCCTGGTGGACAGCAAGTTCATGAGCCAGCAATGTGCCCTGGTGGCCAAGAGAGCCAATGGCATCCTGGGGTGCATCAAGAATAGTGTGTCCAGCAGGGCTAGGGAGGTTCTTCTCCCCTTCTACTCTGCCCTGGTGAGACCACACCTGAAATACTGTGTCCAGTTTTGGGCTCCCCAATTCAGGAGAGACAAAGACCTGCTGTAAAGAGTCCAGCAAAGAGCCACGAGGATGACTGTGGAACTTGAGCATCTGTCCTACAAAGAGAGACTGAGAAACCTGGAGTCTGGAGAAGAGAAGACTGAGAGAAGATCTGATCAATGTATACAAATACCTGAGGGGTGGGTGACAAGTGGAAGGGGCCAATCTCTTTCGGTGGTCAGCAGTAATAAGACAAGGAGTGACAGCTACAAACTGGGACATAGAAGGTTGCACCTCAATGTGAGAAGAAACTTCTTTACAGGGAGGGTAAGAGAGCACTGGAACAGGCTGCCCAGAGAGGTTGTGGAGTCTCCTTCTCTGAAGACTTTCAAAAGCCGTCTGGATGAGTTCCTGTGCAAACTACCCTAGAGGATCCTGCCTTGGCAGGGAGGTTGGACTCAATGATTTCTGGAGGTCCTTTCCAACCTCTAAAGATCTGTGATTCCATGATTCTGTAATATTCAGTTCAAATCTCCCCTCTCACAGCTTAAAGCCATTGTCCCTCATCCTACCACTACAAGCCCTTACAAAATGTTTCTCCCTAGCTTTCTTTTAGCACACTTTAGATACTGGAAGGCCAATATAAAATCTCCCTGGAGCCTTCTCTTCTCAAGGCTTCTCTTTTCTAGGCATTTCACAGCTCCCTGCACAGATGGCATTTCATGTTGGACTTCACACCTGCTCTTAAGTTGTGCCTGTATGTTCCAGGACACCCATACCAGCAGGCAGCAGGGCCAGGAGGGAGCACTTTTACCAGCAGATCTCCATGTCTCTCTCCAAAGGTTCGTGCAAAATCATTCAGAACCCAACAATTCAGATATAGAGATGGTAACTTGGTCAGGGTAATCCTTGGTATCAGTATAAGGTGGGAGATGACAGGATTGAGATTAGTCTCATGGAAAAGGGCTTGGAGGTCTTGATGGGTGAAAAGCTGGACATGAGCCAGCACTGTATGTTCCCAGCCCAGAGCCAACCATGTCGTGGGCTGAGCCCCAGTAATGCGGGCAGCAAGTGGAGGGAGGGGTTTCTGCCTCTCTGCTCCCCTCTGCTGAGACCCCATCTGCAGTGCTGTGGCTAGCTCTGGAGTTCTCAGCACAGGATAGACATTGACCTGTTGGAACAGGTCTGGGGTGGCCATTTTAAACTAAAAGAGGAAGAATTAGACTAGAGATAAGAAAGAAATTCTTCACAATGAGGACAGTGAGACACTGGCTCAGACTGCCCAGAGAGGTGGTAGAAAACTGCTCCGTGGAACCATTTCAGGTCAGGTTGTTCTGGGCTTTCAACAACCTGCTCTGGTTGAACATACTCACTGGAGGGTGGGGCTGGAATTAGATGACCTTTAAAAGTCCCTTCAATTCAAACTATTTCTATGATTCTATAAAAATCCAGCTATAAGACATGAGACCCCCACCTTAGCAATACCTATAGTCAAGATCTGGATTTGGCTAATGTGGGCAAGGAACATTGCTGGTCCTCGTTCAGGTGCATGGGTGAAGATACAGATGGACAAAAAGTGTTGAGACACTACAATTAATGCTGTGTTTTTACCACTTGGGTTTCGTGTCATCTGCTTGGGCATTTTGTCATGTCACATTTGCTCCAAAAGCCACATATTGAAAAGATTTATATTGTCATGTGCTTTATACTCAGAGAACGTAATTCCTCCCCCCCCTCTTTTTAACAGCATTTTTTATGTGTGAAAAATCAATGATAAATCACATGGTCTTGCTGCTCAAGACTTTTGCTTTCTTCAGTGCCCTACTGAGTGCTAAGTCCATGGACAACACAGAAGTTGATCCAAAAAAAACCCCCAGTAATGGCTCATTTGGAGAACCAAAGTGCTGCTGGGTCATTTGTTTAAAAAGAAAGCCCCATATTAAAACACATCCTGTAGGTAAAGGAATGCCAAGTCATTCAAAGTGTTAAATATCCTCTGATTTCAGTTTAATAGGTTCAGGGATTCACAGGAATTACTTCATTAGTTTAACACCACCCGACAGTGCTTTTTACTTGTCAAAAACATTTTTCTGCACTCCCCAAATATTCTTTCTGAATTCCTTTCTTTGTCCCTCTGCTTTCAAGAGTATTTAAGGAAGAAAAATGTGCAGCTCCCCCACTGTAATATATTTCCAGGAGCTGGAAAAGCACAGGGAGTGAGTAGAAGTTAGGGCCCCATTGTATTGTCAGTGGTTAGGTCCCATTTTCATTGACTCGCATGCCTGTCAATTACGCTCAACAATATTTACGGAAACAAAGTTATAAAGCAGAGGAAATCAATGTTACTGTTATTGTTACAAAAAAATTGCACCTACTGGTAATCTTATTTGGGGCATTGTTGCTAACATCACCAGCAGTTCCAGAAATGCATTACTTTCCTTCTCATTTCGTGAGAAACCCCATCAGAAAGGTGCAATTTTGGGGCTTAAGTGGGGAAGTAGAGAGAGGACCGGAGAACATGTCTCATTAATTAAAAGAATTGATACAGAAAAGCAATTTTTTTTTCCCCAGCATTAATTAAACCTGTGTTTTACTTAACCTATGTGAGCCAATCAAACCCAACAAAAAACAACTTATCACCTGCTTGTCAGGAGAAGTAAATTGAACTCTTTATGGGGCATTGAGATAGGTCAGCAGGCACAATTTTTTTGCCTTCACCCACTTTTCACAAGCACTAGAAGAAAGAGGGCAACTGTCAATCCAGCAGTGTGGCAATCATTACAGGTTTGCAGTCAAGCAGAAAAATGCTGTAATAAACAGGTCCTGCTGCCTTCTATCACTCCATTCATCCTACACTTGAAGTGCTCAGGCCTTCTGGCCTTGCTGAGCGTTAAATCCCCATCCAGCTGTTTGACCCTATTACGAGAACATGATAGGCACCCCTGTCACTTGAAATGGCTGCAACACTCTGATGCACCGAATCTATCTTTCCGACAGGTAAACCTATGGATAATTTATTTTTATGTGGTTTCAAAGTATGTTGACAGCACTCAGGTAACGTCTCCAATGCAAGGCAGGCTTCGGGGTGGGCAGGATTCATTGCTCTTAACGAATGG
Source organism: Pogoniulus pusillus (assembly GCF_015220805.1). NCBI lineage: Eukaryota > Metazoa > Chordata > Aves > Piciformes > Lybiidae > Pogoniulus > Pogoniulus pusillus. The sequence continues at coordinate 39,838,584 of NC_087269.1, forward strand.
GCATTGGCGTTGATTGGCCACCTCTAACGGACCATCTCCTCCTATGACCTCCAGACCATAAAGCGATAATGCAGCCTCAGCATATGCACCATTAAAATCAATGTCCAATACTGTAAATTCCCAGCTACTCCAGCTTGGACAGAACTCCTTTCAATACCTTTCACTTAAAGCTACCAAGGGATAGCTTCTTAGATCAGATTTAAATATATGGAGTAGCACGCAACACTAATGAATATTGACATTTCACATTAATTTGATAAATACAATTTCATTTTGCGGCGCAGCAGCATTAAGGTAATTAGAGCCAGTGTAAGCTTTTTTTTTTGGGCTCCATTTAAAATGGTGAAATTTGGCTTGTTCATTCAGCCTACAACCAGTCAGTCGGTCTTAGACTAATTAAAAATTACTGAGAAAGGGGTGGGGAAAAACAACAAAGCTCAACTTTCCAAACTTTCATTCCGCTGACGTCCAAAAAAGCACCCAGGTACTTGAAATAAAATAGTTTCAAAGTAGGTTAAATACAACCTTTCCAACACAAATACAGTGGTATGCCTTGAAAGCGAATGACTTCCAAGTCACCCTCTTGATTGCTGTTTGACCGTACCTTTACAATGTGTGCCATTTAAGCCTACAGAATCCAATCAATGTGTCAGTTAAATTGCTACTCATCTGTCGAGATTAAGCGTTCGACTATTACCTCAGATTTAGTAGAAGTCTTAGATACTGGCACATTTCACCGAAGCCATTAGTAACACCTGGAATCATTCACATTAGTTTAAGATCTGGCACCATAAATTTCCAGCCATTAATGATTATTCTGACTCCTCAGGATAAATGGCTTAACGTTTTTGATAATGAAAATATACATTCTGCAGTAGTTCTTTCTTAAACCCACATTACCTTTGTAATGTACTTCATGGCTGATAGTAACAGACTGTGTCATAACTCTCGCAAGGATTTTTAGTGCGCAGTAAAGTCTTTAAGATCTGTTGTGCTATTAATTTCCCCAAATTTGACGAGATATTTTGGAGGCTGTTTACATCTGGAAAGGGAACTCAATCTATTAATTGAAATTATCTCAATCAGAGATGTAAAAGGTGTCTGAGGAGCATTATTTTGGCTACTGCTGCTCCAGCGATTCGCCGTTACCCAACGGTGCATATTTTCACCCCACAACATCCCTCAGCGACAAACTTCCATTGAATATTATCAAAAATAACAGGGAAAATATCGCTCTGAGAGCAGAGGGTGTCAGATTAGTTATAGCTGAGAGAGATTATTTAAATATCTCAAATAAATCTTTTCATTCCCAGCACATTCATCTCTTTTAAGTGCTCATTAAGGTGGGGTGTGACAGTCCTGGAAAATGAAACACTAATTCTTTTCCTCTGAAGCCTGAGTGGAACATTCCCAAGGGCAGCTATAGTTTAGGTGTATTACAGGACTAGGGCAGCATGAGATTCCTCCTCTGCATCTCATTCAAAAAAAAAAAAAGAAAAAAAAGTAAAAAAAAATGATGCCATTTTTTTTTTGATGCCACTATTCTTCTTGCTCAGATTCCTATGATCTATGAGATCTGAAGGAAACAGATGTCAGTTTGTGGTGTTTGATAAACGGTTGCTGGAAGTTGGCTGTGACTACCCTAACTCAATTCAGGTCAGCATAATTTGCAGTCAGTCTTGTCTTTCCTTGATTTAGACCAAGACTTCCAAAGACAGATAACGAAGGATAGATCTACAGCTTCACAGTCACTTTTTCAAGTGCAGTTAAAGAAAGCTATAAAGCAACTGTGTCTAAATATGTACCTGGTATTAGAATACTCCTCAAATGTAATAAATATGTACATTTAGGTCTTGCTGTAGAGACATTTGCCTATGAAGACCTCTCAGACAGAGACGTTCAATATCGCCTTAAACAATAAAGGTTCATAAAACAAAGCAGATGAAGTCTTTAATGAACTAAGAAATGGTTATTGGTTCACATTAGTGCTATTGGGTTTCAATTCAACTCAGAAGTCAGGAAGAAATGTATAGAAGTGTTTCAGGAAAAATAAATAATTGTGCTGCAGGTCCTGACCAGCTTTTTGGTCTGAGAAATGAAAATGCCTTGATTGAGTTTTTGAGTTCTTTCTGTCTTTTATTTCTCAGTCACTGTCTCCCTCACGAGCACATTTGTGTTTTGTTTTTTCTACACCTTTCCCTTCCACACATATATTTCTACACACATGAATACTGAATGCAGCTATTTATGCTTTTAAAATACAGCTTCTCAAATTCAACGTGAGGATAAGCTTTGCTTGTCGATCATAAAGGCAACAACTACAAAAAAGAACATCCTATATTTTTTGTTTGATTTTGTTTTGCTAGTATATGTGAACAAAGAGGAGCAAGAACCCATTCAATGCAAACAAGAAAAAACATGAAGGCATGAAGGGGCCAGCAATAAGCAAGCTACTTACTGAAGGGAAAATAAAATCATATTGAGGAGATCAAAGATATATCTGAATGATGTAGTGATAATTTAAGCATTCGAGGGATGATTAGAAAAGGGAGGTGGCATGGATGATAATTACCTAATGAGGAAGGAAGGACTAACAATGACAAATGAGAACTTGGAGAAACACAAAGCCACAGCATGATCCTGAAGCCGTATCAGGGCCACCCAACAATCCTGACTACCAGCCTCCTCTCTCAGCCATGACCTTCCAGCCTGCCAGAAGCCAAATGTGCTGAGCAAACTTTGTGACACCTAGTGGTCTCAGTGGTCCTGTCACAAGTCATACAATCATAGGATGGTTTGGGTTGGAAAGGACACAGAAGATCATCTAGTTACAGCCCCCTTGTCATGAGCAGGAACACTTTCCACTAGGCCAGGCTGCTCAAGGCCTTGTCCAAACTGACCTTGAACACCTCAGAGAGATTGCCTTGCTAGGACTGTGAAATGGTGAGCAGGCTGTGAGTGCATTGGAAACAGGATGGATAAACAAAGGTAAACATTTTCTTCAACAAGAAGGAATAGGAGAAAGAAAGAAGAATTTAATAAAATGAGAAAAGGAAAAAAATGTGGAAGAAGTTGTGCTGGAGATCAGCTAAAAGTGATCCAAATGTCAGCAGTGAGGGTGAAGGACCAGATGAAAAGAAGAAAGACAAAGAAACCTGCAGCAGAAAAGAAAGAAGTGACACACAAAAAATAAGCAGGAATTAGGAATAAGGAAATAACATCTGTTATATATGAAAGAATTCAAGGCCTCGAGGAAGACAAGGAAAGGATGCAGTAGAGTATGGAGCATGGCAGGCAACACAGGGCAGCAGGAAAGATGAGAGGATGGAAATGGGTGGACAGAAAAACAAGGGAAAAATTGGCTGCTCTCTGAAAGAGAAAAAACAGGCAAGCTGAAACTCGGAGCCTTAGATGTGGCTAAAAGAGAGATCAAGACAGTATTTTTCTCCATCGGGACTCTCTCATTAATAATAGAAGGGGAATTTCTTTTTAAGCATGACGTTAGTCACCTTTCCTTCTGCTGGCACAGGCAGGTGGTACCAAGACATGGGGTGCACTGGGAGCATCCTCCGTACCCCTGAGGAAGGCATGCTGGGCTCTGAGTCATTCTTGTGTCCCTACACAGATGATATCGTGCTTGACTGTGATACAAAATGCTCTTGCCTCTAGCAAATATCCTTTTCACAGTAAAATCAGGGCTGAATAGCACCAACATTCTGTCAGAAGCTGGCCAAATAGGTTGTAAAAATGCTGGGTAACTCCTGGACAATGCTAGTCCTCTGGTGACCATGAGGAAGGAGGTAAGTGGGATGGCCTTGACAAAAAACTACTGCTTTCCTGGAGATGGAGTAAACTGGAAAGGCTGCTGGCAGCATATGTAGATTAAGCAGCATTTGCACGTTTGTGGAACATAGAATCATAAGAGTTTGTATTGGAAGGGACCTCTAAAGGTCATACAGTCCAACTCCCCTGTAGTAAGCAGGCACGTCTACAACTAGAGCAGGCTGCTCAGAGTCCCAAACAACCTGACCTGGAATGGTTCCAGGGATGAGGCATCTACCATCTCTCAGAGAAACCCAGGGTCTCACCACTCTCATTGCAAAGAATCATGTTTTGTCCTGTCACAACAGGCTAACTAAAAAGTCTGACCCCATCTTTCTTGTTGGCTCCTTTAAATACTGAAAAGCCACAAAAGGCTCTCCCTGGAACCTTCTCTTCTCCAGGCTGAACAACCTAAACTCTCGATCACAGAAATCAGCTCACACCTGATTTTGTGTTCATAGCATGAAACATTCTGCAAGGAATATAACAGAATGGAATAATCCCAAGTGTAAGCATTCATAAACAGTACAGCTGTGGAGACAAGTGCATGTAAATGTTTTAAGTCTAAACAAACTGATCATTAACCTTTGTAGGAAATTGGAATCCACCAGGTTGGACTCTATTTCAGAGATGACAAAGAGGCAAATTTCCAACTGATTTCAAGTTGTTCTACTCTCCTAATGTTCCAAGCACTTACCTGGAGTACCAAAAGAGAACTGCCTCACCACAGGGTGGTGGTTTGAAACTAGAGTGGGATAGATTCTGGTCAGACATTAGAATCATAGAATCATAGAATCAACCAGGTTGGAAGAGACCTCCAAGATCAGCCAGTCCAACCTAGCACCCAGCCCTAGCCAGTCAACTAGACCATGGCACTAAGTGCCTCATCCAGGCTTTTCTTGAAGACCCCCAGGGACGGTGCCTCCACCACCTCCCTGGGCAGCCCATTCCAATGGGAAATCACTCTCTCTGTGAAGTTCTTCCTAACATCCAGCCTATACCTATCCTGGCACAACTTGAGACTGTGTCCCCTTGTTCTATTGCTGGTTGCCTGGGAGAAGAGGCCAACCCCCACCTGGCTACAATGCCCCTTCAGGTAGTTGTAGACAGTAATAAGATCACCCCTGAGCCTCCTCTTCTCCAGGCTAAACAGGCCCAGTTCCCTCAACCTCTCCTCATAGGATTTGTGTTCCAGGCCCCTCACCAGCTTTGTTGCCCTTCTCTGGACATGTTCCAGCACCTCAACATCTTTCTTGAATTGAGGGGCCTTCATTAGGATGAAGTTCTTTACTATGAGAGTGGTGAAATATTGGAACAAGTTGTAAGGTGGAGACATCATTCCTGCTGACATGAAAGGTTGAGACATCATCCCTAGTGACATGAAAGGTCAAACTTGCTGAGGCCCTGGACAACCTGACCTAAACCTAGGTGTACTTACATTAGCTAGATGATTTCCAAAGGTCTGTTCCAATCCAGTGCATTCTATGATTCTATGATGTTCATCTTGGACCACCCTAACATGCTATAGGACCATAGAGTCATAGAATCACAGAATTGTTCTGGTTGGTAGAGATCATGAAACCCATCCATTAACCCAATACTGCCAGGTCATATGCACTGATTCCCATGCAAATGAAACAACTATCTCCCATATCATCACACCCAATATGACCTTAATAATGCATTTATCATCATCTTCCTCATAAACTGGTCTTCATGAGAACAATCTGCTGGTTTCACCAAGTGTTTTGGATGGAAATAAGCTCTGGAGAAGGATGCTGTGGGAGTCTGTCAAGCATGCAGTAAACCTAGGTTTGAAACGTGGCATTTCCTGATACAGATCTTTAATTACAACAACAGAATAGATAGTATGGGGGAGAGACTTCTATGGCATGCTAAAGAAAGTGATGATATGCCATACAGCTGTCTAGATTTCCTTGGAAATATGAAGTGTTAGAGTTTATTAATTATGCTGAGGTAACTGGGAAGAAATTTAAATATAGAAATACCTGAAACTAGTAATTGGCTTGAATCACCACCTCCTGCTTCACTCCACTGCTATAGAAATTACCAAGAGAATATATTCTGCTTCATTTCCCATGACACTAAACAATTGGGATATGGATTCACATCTTAGTGATATTGAAAGATGAAGTGACATTACAGAAAACCCCTCACCCAGACCTCCTGTCTTTATGAGCAGGAAATGCTAGCTGTGCCTCCTTAAATATGAAGGCTCCTGACTTCAGCATCTGAGCAGTGTGGAGGATCTTCTGCACAAAGCTGGTTAAAAGGCTGAATTCAATGATAGGCACTGAAATAGTGAGGCCAGCAGGCCTAGGGGAGTGACTGTGCCCCTGTACTCAGCAGTGGTGAGGCCATTCCTTGGATACTGGTTTCACTTTTGTGCTACTCGCTCCAAAAAGTACATTGAGGTGCTGAAGCAGGGTTGTTGAGGCTGGAGAAGAGGTGAAGGGGAGACCTCCTGGCTCTCTGAAACTCCCTGAAAGGAGTTTTGAGCTAGGTGGGTGTCAGTATCTTCTCCTCAGGAACAAGTGACAGAACAAAAGGAAATCATAGAATCAGTCAGGGTTGGAAGAGACCACAAGGATCAGCTAGTTCCACCTCCTCTGCCATAGTAAGCAGGGACACAACTTACATCAATTTAGCATCTCGCCTCAGGTCAGAATAGGTCAGAATAGAAATGGCCTGAAGTTGCTACAGGGAAGTTTAGATTGGACATGAGGAACAGTCTTTTCCTGGAAAGGGTTGTTAAGCCCTGGCCCTGTCTGCCCAAGGAAGTGATGAAATCCCCATCCCTGGAAGTCTTTCAAAGCAATGTGAATGTTCTGCTGAGGAACATAGGTTACTGGTAACCTGGCAGTGCTGGGTGAACAGTTGGACCTGATCATCTGAAAGTTCTCTTCCAATCAAAATCATTCTGGGATTCTAGGATTCCAGCCTTACAATACCATGAAATGCAGACACCCAAGACATAAAGGAAAATCCTGGATTATATCTCTAGCCCCACTTAAAGGGTACAGTAGGGTTGGCCAACAGGCATTGAATGAGTACAGAACAGGATAAATTCTACTTTTTCACAATTTTATCAAAGATTCTTGAAAGACATGAATTTATTTCTGGTTTAAAAGACATAATAGCTTTATTTTGATGTCTACTTGACCCACTAATTCTTCTTGAATACATGCAAAAAGGATTCTTCCAGAACGATGGCAGGCAGTGTAGAAAACATGCTGCCAAGTGGTTGTTAAAGATAAGTTCCTTAGAAGTTTGACTTGGCATTCTTCAATTACCAGACTAATTATTCTTCTATTATTTAGGCAGCAAGCCAAAGGTTTCCTGGGTGCAGAGGAAGTTAATAGGGGAGATGAAGCAAGATTGTGAGGCCATGTCAGCATATGTTCATTAAAGCCCAATTTCTTCTGCATTAAACTTGCTGCTCCAAGTAACTGCAGCAGTGTCCATGTGTTTAATGATGGAAACAAAAAAATATGCAAGAGTAATTATTTAATATATTTCCTGATCCTTTTTCTCCCCCTGGTTTATTTTCATAGAATCATAGAATCAACCAGGTTGGAAGAGACCTCCAAGATCATCGAGTCCAACCTATCACCCAGCCCTATCCAGTCAACTAGACCATGGCACTAAGTGCCTCAGCCAGGCTTTTCTTGAACACCTCCAGGGACGGTGACTCCACCACCTCCCTGGGCAGCCCATTCCAATGGGAAATCACTCTCTCTGTGAAGAACTTCTTCCTAACATCCAGCCTATACCTACCCCGGCACAACTTGAGACTGTGTCCCCTTGCTGGTTGCCTGGGAGAAGAGGCCACCCCCCACCTGGCTACAATGCCCCTTCAGGTAGTTGTAGACAGTAATAAGGTTGTTTGTAGAGAGCTACTAAAAGAAAGAAAAGAAGGATAAATTCATGAGAAATCTAGAGAAAGGGACACAATTAAAGAGTTTCCAGAAGCTTGTCAGTAATCCTTGCTGCTTCCTAGCATTCAGCACTGGGTATGTATAATTACATATATATGTATAAAATTACATTTGAAAGAAGCTATTTCAGTTGCAAAGCCAAGTATTTGAAAGTTAAGAAATGCTGTTTTGAACAATTGCCCACACAATCCCAATTCTTCCCACTTGCATATCTGACTTCAAGCATTTAAAGAGAAGAAGCAGGAAAATATTACCTGATTATGTAGTTAAAGATTGCATTGCAATGCATGTGCTCACCAGAGCAGAACTGAGGTTGCAACCACGAATAACCATAACTCTGGCATTCTTTAACATACAGATCTTGCCTTTGCAAACTAAATAACTTCTTTTCAACATCATTGGTGTTGCCCAGGGAGGTCTTGGAGTCGCTGTCTCTGGAAGGGTTCAATGAACATGTGGACGTGGCACTTAGGAAAGTGGTTTAATGGCTATGATGCTCTTAGGTTGAAGGTTGGACTTGATGATCTTGGAGGTCTGGTTCAGCCAAAACAATTCTATGATTTGATGATACTTTTAAAGTGATTTCCTGGCTTAGTTTCTAAGAAGATACATAGAAGAGATCATCTTACACACATCTATCTAAAAAAAGAAATAACTTATTGAACCCAGGCCAATTCTTTGCTTTTCCCTCTCTCACAGACACATACTTGCTATCCTTCTTTCTATGGAAGGACATGGAAAACTTTCCTGAACTTTATTTGGCAAGTCACTGCCTTGTGTGAAATAAGGAAACTAAGAGAAATCATCTTCACCAGCCAACCCACACCACCTGCCATCAGAAACCTTTTTCCTGAGCTGTCAAGTAGATTTCCATTGGCATCCAGACTGAGGCACTACTTCATATGTTTTATTCTATTTGTTTTCCCACATATTACCCTGCTTTAAACCTTGGGAATGCAGAAGCTAACAGAGCAGAAACACTTCTGCCTGACCTCTGCAACAGCCATCATTGCTAGAGTGGGATGTTGAGCAACCTTGCTGGAGGATCTCATTCTTACTCAGGTCTTATCAAGACCACTGAGATGCAGGAATTCAAAGACTTCACTGGATGTGGATGTAAGCATGCCTGTAAGCCAGAAGCTTAAAAAGAAGGAGAACTACATCATATTAACTAAAAATTGTGGTTGAAACCACAAACCATGTGCAACCGATTAGAAGTTCCATCTGCACAGGAGGAAAGACTTCTCTGGCGTGAGGGTGCTGGAACCCTGGAGCAAGCTGCCCAGAGTGGTTGTGGAGTCTCCTCTGGAGAAATTCCAGATCCACCTGGACATGGTCTTGGGCAAACTGCTCTAGGTGAATCAGGAAGATTGGAGCAGATGATCTCCAAAGGCACTTTTTAACTGTCACCATTCTGTGACTGTGTTTCATGAGAGCTTGATTCTGAGATAATTTTTGGAGCATACTACAAAAGGAGACCTCAACCTTCTCTAATTATGGTGGAAAGAGAAGCCTTTACTGAGACAACTGAAGAGTCTGACAGTGACCCACTTGTGAGCTTCTCCCTCTCCTGCATAATACAAAAGGAGGCCTCAACCTTCTCTAATTATGGTGGAAAGAGAAGCCTTTACTGAGACAACTGAAGAGTCTGACAGTGACCCACTTGTGAGCTCCCCCCCCTCCTGCAAACCCCAATGCCATCTACTGCTCTACCTCCAAAATCTCCCAGCCCCCTAGCTGTAGAGCAGCACAGCTGCCAGCATGTCATGGGCACCTACCAGCTCCTCAAACACCTGCTCTGTTCTCGGTGCAATTAAATATTTAGATGATGCTTCGTTTATGAAAATTAGATATTAGGAGTGAATTAGGGCTAAATTAATTATTATCCTAAAGTTAAAAATAAATTGTATTATTAGAAACATCTTTCTTGCAGAGCTGTGTTTGCCATCTCAACAGGAAAAAAAATAGATTACGGAATAGACTTTTTATAGTAGGTGTTAATTCTGAATAATTAGGATTAGGCACTGGGGATTTGCAACCCAAATAAAAATTACCTAATTAACCCTTATATTGGCCCTAACAGAGAAGCCAAGTAGTTCAGCAATAAAAGAAAAAGCCCACAAAAGCCCTCCACACATATAAGTGAATATCTAGTAGTCTAAGGATAAACTGAGATTTAAAGACACTGTCTGGAAAAAACTTATAAACCTGAAAAGAATTGGAGTGAATTTGGGTTCTCCTTAGAATCCCAGAATGGTAGGGGTTTGAAGGGGCCTCTGGAGATTATCTAATCTAATCTAAACCCCATGCTAAAGCAAAGTCATCCACAGAACCTTGCCCAGGATCACAATGTCCATGTAGTTTTGGAACCACTCCACAACCTCTCTAGGCTGCCTGTTCTAGGTCACCAGCATCCACAGAGCAAAAAATGTTCTTCTCCTGTTCAGATGGAAACTTCTAGGTTCCAGTTTGTGCCCCTTGCCCCTTGTACTATCACTGGGCACCAGGGAAGAGAGTCTGGCCCCATCCTCTTGCCCCCCCCCCCAGGTCCTTAAGCTCTTGAAGAGCATTGAGAAGATGCCCTCTCAGGCTGCTCTTTTCTAGGCTAAACAGCCCCAGGTCTCTCATCCTTTCCACTTCACAGTGATGTTCCAGTATGCTCAATATCCTCATAGCTCCTGTTTCTCTCTAGTAATTTCCTATCTCTCCCAAACTGGACCCAGTACTCAAGATGTGTCTTCACCATGGCAGAGCAGAGGGCTGGAGTGCCTCCCTTTACCTGCTTGTCTCACTATTCTTAATGTATCTGCAGAGACCACTGGCCTTCTTAGCCACAAAGGCACATTCCTGGTTCATGGTGATCTTGACTCCCATGACTCCCAGGGGTCTTTGTCTGTGGAGCTACCATAATGTGATAATACAATCCAGGCATTTTAGAGTGACATCTTCATCTCAGATATGTGAAGCTGTCTAATCTTTTTATCTTGACTGTCTCCTCCATACTACCTTTTCTAATTTCCTTCTATAGTGATTATCTCTTTTATTTGGGCTACTACTTTGGGGTTTGTGTAGATTTTCTCAAGTATCCCATGGCATGTTCAGGATCCTAGCACCCATGGCAGTAAGATCTGCCAGCCTCTTGACCCCAGCCACAAGGGACACACAACAGCAAGGACCAAAGCCTCCTCAGCTCCTATGGACATGTTGAATTCATGGCCAAAAGCCAAGACAACAATCTCTCCTGTGAAAGAAACCCTGGGCAGCAGCACATGATCAGGAGGGGATAAAAAAGCTCTGGCCACAAGCAGGAGTGCATTGCTGAAGAAGAAAGTAATTTTCTTTCTTGGTGAAGGGCAAGAGTAGATACTATAGATTCATCTGAGTGCTTACAGTGCTAGAGAGGATCTCCAGTTCATTTCTCTGATCCAAGATGTAAAATTTGATACATAAATTTGAGGTAAAAATACTCCAGTTCCATATGTTTTAAAGCTTCTTGTGTTTTCATTTCGTAGCCAGTCTTGGCAAATTGCAGAAATATGAGCTACCACTGGGGCTGAAACAAGAGCTTGCCAAACTTTGAGGCTGCTGGAGTTGGAGATGTATGCTAAATCAAGTCAGGTCCCTTTAGATACAACCACATTGTATGAGTTAAGAAAACATGGAGGCATCTATCCAGCTTTCCACAACAACAGGTGAAACAGCCAAACAGGTCCCAGATTACAACAGAAATGTGGCACCAGCCTGGGTCAATATGTGCAGATCTTCCACTCCCAGTGCATAGTTACCTAAATTACCCATATGAGAACAGCACGATGCTGTTGTTGATCCAAATGAACTGTGTGTGGTCACTGAATACTGAATGATGATGGCACAAATGAGATTAACTTTGATGTCTGAAGAGCATCCTCAGACTAATATTTAACCTACAATACTTACCACCCTTATTAAGAACAAGCTGAGGCACTGATGTTTATAGACATATATAATGTACCAGAACATGGATACAGTGAGGAGTAGAAGAAAATGTGAAGTTTCTGATACCCTTTATGAGTGCCTCACATGAAAGGAGCCATTGCCAACACAATATAAATAACTCATATATGGAAATATTTAGCTTCAAAAAAAATCTAGTCCAATTTCCTTGATCAACACTTGCTACCTTAACATTGTAGAATGCCCTTCCCCCTCTGTCTTTTTAAGCCCTGACTGGCATATGTCTCCAGTATGGACATACAATGGGAATAGCACCCTCCTAGACTTGTCCTGCACCCTGAAGACCTCTACTACAAAGATATCTCATGGAGGTGTAGAAGGGATACCATGTTGACTCTTGTGAAGAGTTAACATCCAGCTTTTCCTGCAATCACCAGTTGACAACAGTCAGATCTCATGAGAAGAGATCTTTCACTCCAGGTCTTCCTCCAGGTGCCATTTTAGGCAAGTCAGAAAGGTGGTAAGTAGCAAATGCACCATCTATGAGAGGCGGTAGATGACAAATATCCCTCCTCTTGAAACATTCATGCTCTGATTGTTTGGGGCTCTGAAGAACCTGCTCTAGTTGAAGATGTCCCTGCTCACTTCAGAGGAGATGGACTACATGACCTGTAGAGGTCCCTTCCCAGCCAAACCATTCTGGGATTCTATGAAGGTGCCCCAGATGCCCTGGGATGCCCCTATAGCATGCACCACTCACACATTTTCCAGTCCTCATGAGTCTGCAGCACCCATGAGTAGATTCTCCCTGTGGGAAAACCCAGTCCCACCATGGGATCACCGCTGTGCTGTGAACAACAGACTCTGCTCTGCCTCCCAGGAAAAAGGGGGATTTTGCTCAAGGTTTATAGATTCAACCAAACCTCCTGAGATAATTCCCATGGAAGAATTTGGTATACATGAGGCTGAAGCCTTAATTTTTTAAGTTTGCTTTTTCCCTGCTGTATAGATTAAACAAATAACTTGATTTTTCTATCATTCAATTTTAAAGATATTCATCTTATAAAACAATGGCACATGAGTGCTCCCAGCTCAGTCTAGTTGGACAGGTTCATCCCAATTAAAAAGCCCCATAGCTGACCTAAACAGCAATGAGTAAAAGAACCTGAGAGTCCTGGTAGACAGCAGGAAGGCCAAGAGCCCAGCAGTGTGCCCTCCTGGCCAAGAATGGCATCCTGGGATGAATTAAGAGAAATGTGGCCAATAGGTCAAGGAAGGTTTTCCTGCCCACTCTGCTCTGCACTGTTGAAGTTTCACCTGAAGTAATAGGTCTAGTTCTGGGCACTCCAGGTCAAGAAGGACAAAGAACTAATGGAGAGAGTCCAGTGCAGTGCCACAAAGATTATTAGAGGGGTGGAACATCTATCATGAAGAAAGGCTGAGAGAGACAGGACTGTTTATCTTGGAGGAGAGGCTGGGGTGAGTCTTATTAATGCTTACAATTATCTAAGGGGTAGGTGTCAGGAATATGGGCCCAGACTCTTCTTAGCGGTCCCCAGTAACAGGACAAGATGTAATGAACATAAACATGAACACAAAAATTCCATCTAAGTAGAAAAAGAAACTTCTTTGAGAGTGGTAGAGCACTGGAACAGGATGCCCAGGGAGGTGGAGTAGTCTCAGTCTCTGGAGACTTTCAAAGCCCACCTGAACTCGTTCCTATGTGACCTGCTGTAGGTGATCCTGCTCTGGCAGGGGTGTGGAATTTGCTCATCTTCAGAGGTCCTTTCCAAGCCTTGTCATTCCATGCTTCTGCAACTTACCCTCCCTCCTTACACGAGGAGCACAAATTATGCACTCAAAATACTGTGCAAAGAGGCAAAATCCAAATCCCAAAGAGCACCATAGTGCTCAACAAGAAAAGCAGAGCTCTGCTGGCACATTGCCTCCTGCAATGTAGGCTGGATTTCCTTCTGTTCAAATCTGGAAACAATATAAATGGGAGATAACTTTGCGATCCTTAACGATTTCCATCCTCTTTGCAAAATCTTTTTATAATGCTCAAATAGTTGGCTTCCAGTGATGATATTATAATGATCCTGGGGAGTATTGAGAAACTGAGAGTAAATTCAAGTCAAACACATTTTAGGAAATTAATACAATATCAGAGACCTTTATATTGAATAATTTTCATTACGGGGTATAATTCTCTTACTGGGGAAGAGTAATAACATGGTGATTGTTGATGTTGCCAGTGTTCTTTTCTGTGGTTTTTTTTCCCCCTCCTTAACTCTGCAACACTTAGGCATTAAATTGTGCTGTTATAGTTGCTCGGCAACCATAACTTCTGCATATGTACCTCCCATGGTTTTGTAGCAACAACAATCTCAGGATAACAAGAGGATGGGTAACACTTTTTTTTTTTAATCCAATCAAGATTCTTCTTGATATGCAAATTTATGCAACATTTTTATGTATTATGTATGGGGGGGGGGGGAGCAAAGAAAATTAAAATAATGATTTCATTTGAGTAATGAGCCCAAAGTGTTGATTTTGGTTTTACATTCACAGGAATGGACCTGCTGAAAATTTCATACCAACAAACGGAGGGAATCCGCTGGCATAGAGTAAAACAATTATATTCTCTTTGGAACAGCTGCTATTCGTGTATCTCAAATGTGGGATATGAAGAAGGAATGAGGAGAGCATGCAGGGTTTGTGGGTTTGAATTTTGGAGAGGAAGAGTAAGTGGCTGTTTAAAGACAACAGAAAAAAAAATAAAAGAAACAAAGAACCCTCAAAAAGCTAAGAAAAATAGATTCAAAATAAATTCAGTGCCTCCAGAGCAAGCTAAAGTTAAGTCAATCTACTCAGGAGGTACTTGACCCTCCTAGGTACATCTAAAAATCCTGGTGAAGGAGACCACTTCATCAATGATCTTGAAGGTCTTTTCCAACCTGAGTGATTCTGTGAATCTACGATTCTTACATAAGATTACACTTGAGGGTTATGGAGCCTGATAGAAAGCTGGACATCACCAGAGCAAGAGGAGAAGTCAGCAGCAGAGTTGGAGCATGGTATGTCCTGCAGAATGAACAGATAAAGATCATAGAATCATAGAATCATAGAATCAAGCAGGTTGGAAGAGACCTCCAAGATCATCCAGGCCAACCTAGCACCCAGCCCTAGCCACTCAACTGAACCATGGCACTAAGTGCCTCAGCCAGGCTTTGCTTCAACACCTCCAGGGATGGTGACTCCACCACCTCTCTGGGCAGCCCATTCCAATGCCAATCACTCTCTCTGGCAACAACTTCCTCCTAACATCCAGCCTATACTTTCCCCCACACAATTTGAGATTGTGTCCCCTTCTTCTGTTGCTGCTTGCCTGGGAGATGAGACCAACCCCCACCTGGCTACAGCCTCCCTTCAGGTAGTTGTAGGTAGCAACGAGGTCCCCCCCTGAGCCTCCTCTTCTCCAGGCTAAACAACCCCCAGCTCCCTCAGCCTCTCCTCAGAGGGTTTGTGTTCCAGGCCCCTCACCAGCTTCGTTGCCCTTCTCTGGACATGTTCCAGCACCTCAACATCTCTCTTGAATTGAGGATTCCCAGAACTGGACACAGCACTCAAGGTGTGGCCTGCCCAGTGCTGAGTACAGGGGAGGAATAGCCTCCCTTGTCCGACTGGCCACACTGCTCCTGATGCAGGCCAGGATGCCATTGGCTCTCTTGGCCACCTGGGCACACTGCTGCCTCATCTTCAGCCTACTGTTTACCAGTACCTGTGTTTCAAACTCTGTGCAGGAGATTTTTGTCGCTCAAGATGTCCACTATTCCCAAACCTTTTCTGATGTATTCAACCAGCTGAGCCTTCACATCACACTTCTCTTTGGAAATCAGTGGGAGCATGCCAGTGACTTCAGTAGAAAGGGCATGGTCAGGAAAACTCTGAAGCATTTATAGGTTAGTTTTGATATCCCATAGAGGCAAAGCACCCTACACTGAATGGAGGTAAGTTTAATTTGCTTGAATGCATTTCTCATTAAATCCATGTTTGGGGGGATTTTTTTACTTTTTTGGTCTTCAGAATGCTCCTGCACTCATACCACACTTATTTTTATTCTCTTTCTCTATACAAAGAGAATAAAAAAAAAACTAAATGAAAAATATATTAAGAGCACTCTGCAGGAAAATCAATGGACCAGAATGAATCTCTTTTTAATTGTTTTAATTAAGCAAAAAGCAACATTATCTATGTGTCCTTTTCATTTTTGAAGAGGGACAAAATAATTTGATATTGTGTACTGAATTTGAAGGGATCTGTTATCAGGCAACACCTCTAGGTTATTTTAGTTCTTTAATGTAATAGCAAGAGTTTATTTCCTTTCATCTGGAAAAGACTTCAACCATTCACACAAACAGTAAGTTAGGATTCAGCTTTATTTTCTCCTTTCTCATTTAAATCAGATTCTTCATCATCAACACAATCTAATTTTTTCCTTCTGGGATATAACTGGCAAATTTATGTGGCACTGCAGAAGAAGGAACTGCTATGTAGATCAAAGTGGTAATTTTCCCCTTTTCATCTTCCCCTAATCAGGATCTCCTCCAGCTTCTGGGAAGCCTTGTAAGTACTCAAACATCATGTTGCTTTTTTAAGCTATGAATACTCTATATTGAGCCTCCTGCTTTGAGTAATCTGTTTTGGACTGGTAATGCTTCTTTAACTATACAACATGATCTATGTTGCTCTACAAACTGGACATTTATATTGCCCTGAGGCTACCACAGAAATTTGTCTGCCAATCAGCAAGACTGCAAGTAGAAAAACCATGGAATCATAGAATCACAGAAACATAAAGTCATAGACTCATAAGATCGTAGAACCAGAGAATCTTCGTATCATAGAATACAATAATTGAACCATTAAGTTTGAAAAACTGAAGTTTAGAAAGACATCAAGTCTAACCTTCAACCCAGCACCACTATGGCCACTAGACCATGTCCACATATTTCTTGAACATCTCCAAGAATGGTGACTCCACCAATTCCTTGGGCAGCCTATTCCAATGCACGATCACTCTTTTAGTGAATAAATTTTTCCTCACATCTGATCTAAACTTATTCTGGCACGACTTGAAGCCTCATCCTGTCACTTGATGCAAGGGACAAGGGGCTGACCCTTCAGCTCACAAACACATCCTTTCAAGTATTTGTATAGAGAGTCACAGAATCATGGAATGGTTTGGGTTAGAATGGACTTTTAAAGGTTGTCTAGTCCAATTGCTCTGTAGTCAGCAGGGACATCTACAACTACAACAGGTTTTGCAGAGCCCACACAAACCTGACCTAGAAGATTTACAGGGATAAGTGTGGATAAATAAACAAATCTGCACCATAATCTTTTGAGCAATGACTTTTGGAGAAGCAGAAGGAAAGCCCATGCTGATAGCAGCCTCATGGTCTTTCACCACACATTCCTGCACACCTGTAAGAAACGAAACTTCATCCAACCCCTCCTGCTTCCAAGAGCTGAAAGCATCTAAAAAAGAGCTTTAGCTCAGATGTTCCATCAGAAGTGTCAGTGCAGGGAAGCTGCCACATCACTGCATTGCACTAAACATTTCCCCAAGGACTTTGTCATCCGGGTTCCAAATATAATTAGGAGAAATTTCAAACACTGCTTTAGATTACGTATAGAGTAACATGTGACACTGACATAACTATAGAGAATATTTCTTTAAAAGTCTTTAATCATCAAGTCATATTTTGTCTTCTTTACTTATAGGTCACTTCTTTGAGAGAATAAATTATGATTAGCCTCTTAGTTTAAATGTAAAATTTAGCAGGACTATAGTGTCACTGCTCTCTGTTCTTTCAGTATTTCTCTTTCATTAAAACTGCCTTTGAAATCTTTTACTCTCTACTCTATCAGAAGCCCAGTGAGGACACTCTAATTTCTGAAACCATGCCTGTGGTAAAGGAAAAATGCAGAAGGCATTAGGCTCTCTGATTGACTCAGTTTCTTACCCTTTCTTCTATTACAGGCTACCAAGATCACAGTGCTTCTGGTATACAACAGGCAAGAAGAAGACAACCAGAATGTAAGATGTGTTGGGAGATCTTTAATGCAAATGCTGCATTTTCTTCAAGCTCTGTTCTCTTTAATATCCAAGGAACGAGACCAAATAAAAATAATCAATTTTATTAAGGCACATCTATCTCTTTCCAATCCCCCAAATATTTTTTATGCATATATAAAATATTTACTCTGAGCAGAGATGTTTTATGAAATTCAACAGACTCAGCCTGTTTGAACATCATAAGCTTTGCTGGCCAGGCTCATCTATTTGTGTATGATTTTCACCGCCTCCAAAAACCTCCTTTCTGCTCAATTCTCTTTGCTGCCCACAACCATTTGTAAAACAACTTTATGCATATCCCAAATGGTGCCATCCATGCCCCAAACCCACCATGTAAGCACTCTGCTTCTATCCCAAATGGTGCCATCCATGCCCCAAACCCACCATGTAAGCACTCTGCTTCTCAAAGTACCTGCAAGAGACATGCCAACATCCTGCCTAGGATCCTACCGGGAATCAAATGTTCACTGAAGTTGAGACAACGCTTGGCTCGGACTACAACACTAAACTCCATCCAAACTACCAGGGATAAGCACTTTCTCACTGTGCTTTCACAAGACCCTGGGTGCACATTAAGAGGCACAGTACATTTGTTACAGGTGACACCAACACTGAAGCAAAACAAACAAACAAAAAAAAGAGGGGAAAGGAGAAGACACCAAAAAAAAAAGCCCCAAAACAAACAAGCAACCCCCCCCAAAAACCTGACCAAATATTACATTGCTGGAAAGAGTTTCATCTGCTCCTGCAGTTCTACTTTGCGCAACATAATGCCAGCAGTAAGAAAGGTCATAATAAAAAGTGTTAGACTTGCCAAGGCAATATTTCACTGGGCTGAAACATCCTATTACACAGCCAGGGAGGCTGTTTAAAGGCTGAACATTTTGCAAGTTAAATCTCTATAAATATGACTGCAACATGCAAAGAGTAGCTTAAACCATAATGGTTGGCAACTGCCATTGAATGTTCTATAGAAACCTAAAATTGCATCAATGTTTTATGAAAAAAAGAATTTAAAGTCTTCTGGAGTGGTTGAGGTTATAATGGTGTTGGACCAATACTATAAACCATGAAAGATTTCATCCTGCTGCAATAATTCTGCTACTCTGATGCAGGGTTTCCTTGAAAATGTGCATCTGCATTGCAATGTTTAGAGAGGCTCATGATTCTTCTTGATGTATTCCTCTAAAATCAGAGGATTGCCTTTGGACAGTAGCTGATTTTCAGCTGGGAAAACTAAATAAGGTTGCTACTTTGGAGTAAGGGTCCCTGTGATCCTCCACTTGGCAGGACAATAGAGCATCTATGGGAAATCTCTGCCATAAATTTGAGAGGGCTATGGAAACTGAGACGCACAGTTCTAAATCCTTGACTCCACAGCACGTCAAAGCCAGAGCAGCATCACAGAGGGGAAAACTGACTCAAGGTATATAAAAGTTGCCAGTCTCCAGCTCCCACACACCTCTTCTTTTACACCTCCTGTCTGTCTCCAAACCTCCATCCCAGAAACCCCCTCCCCAAGAAGGATTTCAAATAAATGCTGGGTGTGCAGCCCTTGGAGGTCCAAGCTACCAGCTTCAATCTCCCCCTGTTATAAAACCTGAGCAGATCCTATAAAGCCCTTTACAAAGTTCAGTGTTCAATTCCCACTATCCAAAACCGTTGCACAGAAGTAAAGAAAAACAACCACGAGAGTTAGGATTTGTAAACTCCTTTAAAACATTTCATATAGAGTTCTGGGCAGTGGATACAAACTGGAACATGGGAAGTTCTACCTCATTGTGAGGAAAGACTTCTTTACAGTGAGGGTTATGGAACACTGGAGTAGGCTGCCAAGAAAGGTTGTGGAGTCTCTCTCTCTGGAGACTTTAAAGACATCTGGATGTGTTCCTGTGTCACATGTCTTAGATGATCCAGATTTGGCAGGGAGGTTGGACTTAACGATCTCTGGACATCCCTTCAAATCCCTAACATTCTGTTAGTCTATGATTCCTGGATCTGTTTTGAATGTTCAGAACCTATTGGAAGCTTTTCAGAGGTTCTCACGTTGTACTTGGAGATGCAGAGCAGCTAGAATGTGGTTTGCTGCTGAACAGCATCATGTGAAGCACCTCATAACAGATCAGATACAACCTCAAGTAATTTCCAAGCTTGTTTTATAGAGCAAATCTCATTAAGAAGAGGGGTGGAGAACCTTTCCCTGAGAAGAAGGCCAGAGGATGAAATTTCCATTGTAAGTTCCACAGCAATTTGTAAATAAATATACCTAGTAAGTAGTAATTAACATTTTATTAGATAAATTACTCATGCTTGCTAAATTACCATGCATAAATATGCCATTAATATGCAGCAGAACTTATAGTTCAGAGTCATCAGCAATGTAAACATATGTTCAGACACTCCATCTCAGTGTACTCCTGTGTCTGCATTCAAGGACTGCCATGTAAATGCATCAGTGATTTAGGGGCATGCCAGCTGCATCTTTAGACTGAGTTTAATCTGGTGATAGGATGACTGTTCATGGCCTCAAATTGCATCAGGAGAGGTTTAGGCTTGCTATCAGCAAAACATTCTTTACTGAGAGTGCTCAGGCAGCTTGCCTTGATCCCAGACATTCTGCCTTCATCCCAGCCACAGAACATGTAAAACCAGTAAACACTGGGCCACAAAGACGCTAGGATGACTGCATCACCTCTCTTATGAAGAGAGGCTGAAAGCCCTGGGGCTGTGTAGCCTGGAGAAGAGCAGGCTGAGAAGTTCCCTGCCAGATAGATGACAAATATTGTTCTGTAGTTCAAAGGTGCTTGCACTTCTTCTCAAGGCGCCTCTGGAGTGCACAAGATCACTGAGTGAAGTTTTGATTGGGGAATTTTAGATTGGACATGAGGAAAAATTTCTTTCCTGGAGAAGTGGTCAGACATTGAAGCATGCTGCCCAGGGTGAAGTTGCCATTATGGAGGCACTTAAAAAAGAAGGAGCAGATCACAGAATCATAGAATCAACCGGGTTGGAAGAGACCTCCAAGATCATCCAACCTAGCACCCAGCCCTAGCCACTCATCTAGACCATGGCACTAAATGGCTCATCCAGTCTATTCTTGAACACCTCCAGGGATAATAACTCATGTGGCACTTTGGGACATGGTCTAGTGGTCATGGAGATGTTGGGCAGAAGGTTGGACTTGATGATCTTATAGCAGTTTTGCAACCTTAATGATCCTATGATTGAAAAAGCTACACAGAGCTATGCAATGTGAGCACAAAAGTTTTGTGTTTCAAATATCAGACACAATTCATGATTTGACATTGTTTAGCTTGGAGAAGAGGAGGCTCAGGGGGGACCTCATTGTTGTCTACAACTACCTGAAGGGACATTGTAGCCAGGTGGGGGTTGGTCTCTTCTGCCAGGCAACCAGCAACAGAACAAGGGGACACAGTCTCAAATTGTGCTGGGGGAGGTCTAGGCTGGATGTTAGGAGGAAGTTGTTGCTAGAGAGAGTGATTGGCATTGGAATGGGCTGCCCAGGGAGGTGGTGGAGGCATCATCCCTGAAGGTGTTCAAGCAAAGCCTGGATGAGGCACTTAGTGCCATGGTCTATTTGTCTGGCTAGGGCTGAGTGCTAGGTTGGACTGGATGATCTTGGAGGTCTCTTCCAACCTGGTTGATTCTATGATTGTATGATAAAAGTATGATAAAAGGATATCATCGCCTTTTGCTGCCACAAGTTCAAGACTGTTATAGGGACTGCACTGAGAAATTAATCACAAAAATCTCACAGGAACTTGAGTTCTTCACAGAGAGAGTGATTGGCATTGGAATGGGCTGCCCAAGGAGATGGTGGAGTCACCGTCCCTGGAGGTGTTGAAGCAAAGCCTGGCTGAGGCACTTAATGCCATGGTCTATTTGTCTGGCTAGGGCTGAGTGCTAGGTTGGCCTGGATGATCTTGGAGGTCTCTTCCAACCTGCTTGATTCTATGATTCTATGATTTTTTTTTTTTTCAGAAACAAGGAGGAGAAAAAACACACCTAAAGTTGTCTGTAAGCTTTTCCAAACTAAGCAGGAAATTTGGTAGGTATGCTCTGTGTCCAAATAACCTAAACCAAAGGGATCTGGGTAGATGTTTTCCATAACAACGCTCCAAGAAATTGCACTAAATCTCAGACATTATCCCTGGTTTTATAGAACTGCCCACAGAGACAGACACCAACAGCACTATTAAGTATCACCAAAGTACCAGGCCTGTTACAGGAGCTTTATGAGAGCCAAGGATCAAATATTTTTTCACAGTTTTATGTGGATAGTTTCATGAAAATTGATCAGGTCTAAAAAGTCACAGTCCAAATGAAGCTAAGGTTAAAGATAATTTATACATGATATTCCTAATTTTATTCTGAGCCCTTTTATTACTATGTAGGCCTTTATGACTTTAAAGAAAATGTCAGTGGCAGCAAATGACATTGTACTGAATAATCTAGTTATGAGGGAAAAGACATTTAAAACTATTCTATATCAGCTTTGCTCTGTTCTGCTGAACTTACAGTTTTATCCCACACAGCTGGACAAAACTCTTCTCTGTATTTTTAAATCCTCTCTAAGGTTGCTTTAGGACCCAGTTTCTTTTCTTATTATCTTTTTTAATTCTTTTGTTTGGTTTGGTTTTTTTTTCCTTCAATTAATTCAAGGGAATTCATTATGATCTCACACATGCAGGGGTTTATCACTATGTGCGTTGCTGTCTCCCCTGAGCCTCCTCTTCTCCAGGCTAAACACCCCCAGCTCCCTCAGCCTCTCCTCACAGGGTTTGTGTTCCAGGCCCCTCTCCAGCTTTGTTGCCCTTCTCTGGACACACTCCAGCACCTCAACATCTCTCTTGAATTGAGGGGCCCAGAACTGGACACAGCACTCAAGGTGTGGCCTGCCCAGTGCTGAGTACAGGGGCAGAATAACCTCCCTTGTCCTACTGGCCACACTGTTCCTGATACAGGCCAGGATGCCATTGGCTCTCTTGGCTACCTGGGCACACTGCTGGCTCATCTTCAGCCTACTATCTACCAGCACCCCCCAGGTCCCTTTCTTCTTGGCTGCTCTCAGCCACTCTGTCCCCAGCCTTTAGCACTGCTTGGGGTTGTTGTGGCCAAAGTGCAGAACCCTGCACTTGGTCTTGTTAAATCTCATTCCATTGGATGTTCAGGACATGGAAATATTTGCTCAGTTCCTGATGTTTCTCTTTCTTACCTGTCCTTAAGAGTAGCTCCTGTGTCCAGATCAGCTCCACAATAGGGACGTCAACTGGAGATAAATTCCTGCAACTTTTTAGGTGGACAGCCACGGTATTTCCATTAATTGTTGTCTGTACAATGATGAGAACAGATATGGATTTGATGGGCATTTTAAGCACTCCTTCAGAGAACCCTGTTTGCAGGATTTACTCTCTCTCCTCATTTTAGTCAATCTCCAAATATGAAACAACAACAATAAACATGCAAAATAATGTAGATATTTACAGTGTTATTGTAGTTCTTGTCTTGATTGTCTTTCAGATGGATATCAAATGTCTGTCAGCAATGTTCACTTTTTTTCCCTTTTTTTCCAACCAGGAAAAAGAAAAAAGAAAGGCAGAGACACAGCAGGCAGACATCTCTCTGAAGCCACCATTTGATACAAGGAGCAGATTCAAGGGGCAGCTTTTCCCAAGGATGTTTCCAGGGATTTCCCAGAGGACTACCCATACCAGAGCCCTGTCACTGATACTGCTTGTGCCCAGGTGGCCAAGAGAGTCAATGGCATCCTGGCTTGCATCAGCAATGGTGTGGTCAGCAGGAGCAGGGAGGTCATTCTGCCCCTGTACTCTGCACTGGTTAGACCACACCTTGAGTACTGAGTTCAGTTCTGGGCTCCCCAGTTTAGGAGGGACATTGAGATGCTTGAGCGTGTCCAGAGAAGTGCAACGAGGCTGGGGAGAGGCCTTGAGCACAGCCCTACGAGGAGAGGCTGAGGGAGCTGGGATTGGTTAGCCTGGAGAAGAGGAGGCTCAGGGGAGACCTTATTGCTGTCTACAACTACCTGAGGGGTGGTTGTGGCCAGGAGGAGGTTGCTCTCTTCTCTCAGGTGGCCAGCACCAGAACAAGAGGACACAGCCTCAGGCTGCGCCAGGGGAAATTTAGGCTGGAGGTGAGGAGAAAGTTCTTCACTGAGAGAGTCATTGGACACTGGAATGGGCTGCCCGGGGAGGTGGTGGAGTCGCCGTCCCTGGAGCTGTTCAAGGCAGGATTGGACGTGGCACTTGGTGCCATGGTCTGGCCTTGAGCTCTGTGGTAAAGGGTTGGACTTGATGATCTGTGAGGTCTCTTCCAACCCTGATGATACTGTGATACTGTGATACTGCTCTTAAATTTCTCTTCCCTTAAGATCCCCTTCTCAGTTTTGGCTTCTCCAGGCTAAACTACTCCAGCTTTTTCAGCCTGGAATCCTTACAGAGATGCTTCAGTTCCCTCATCACCTTTGTAGCCTCTGCTGCAGGATGCCAGAGCACTGGGCCAGACTGTACAGAGAGGTCATGGAGTCTCTTTCTTTGAAGATTCCAAACCCTCCTGGACAATCTGCTATGGATGACCCTGCTTTAGCAGGAGGGTTGGACTTGATGATCTCCAGGTCCCTTCCACCCCCCACCAGTCCATGATTCTATGCTTCCAGCAGTGGCATGAGCAAATCCAGCCTTAGGCGTCTGAGCCACAACTAGGACATTAAGCTGTCATTTTATCCTCCATAGCAAAGAACATTCCCACATTTTTAGCATATAGCAGCTACCATTCACAGTGTTTACTCACCAAGTGGGCTGGAAAAGATAAAGCACAATGGATAAGAAACACTTCCATCATTAAGATGAGGCCTCGTCAGTACAGAGCAGAGGGGCAAGAGGAGACCCCTCAACCTGCTGGCCACACTCCTCTTAATGAATTCCAGAATGCATTCCTTGGCAGCAAGGGCACATTGCTGGCTCATGATCATCCTGTTGTCTACCAGAACATTCAGGTACTTCTCCAAAGAGCTCTTTCCCAGAGGGCTCAACCTTTCACCTGTAGTGGGTGTTATTCCTCTCCAGGGGCAGAAGGACACCCCACTTGTCCTTGCTGAACTTCAAGAGGTTCCTCTATGCTAACTCTCCAGTCTCTCCAGGTCTCCCTGAACTGCAGCAGAGCCTGATGAGGTGGCTGTGGTTACAAACATAAGAATCTGGCATAGCTACAGCTCTTTATCTGTTATAAATGCAGTTTCTACATTGGTCAGTCATTGGAATAGGTTGCCCAGTGAGGTGGTGTAGTCATCATCCCAAGACATGTGTGGACATGGCACTCCAGGACACGTTTTAATGACCGCGGTGGTCTTAAAGTGAAAGTTAGACTCAATGATCTTAGAGTGATCTTAGAGGCCTTTTCCAATGAAAACAACTCAATGATTTGGGATTGAAATAAAGCATGATGTGTATTTACTGGAAGGAAAGCATCAATAACCCCACCTGTAGCCAGGTGGGGTTGGGCTCTTCTCCCAGGCAAGCAGCAATATAACAAGGGGACACAGTCTCAAGTTGTGCCGGGAGAAGTCTAGGCTGGATGTTAGGAGGAAGTTGTTGGCAGAGAGAGTGATTGGCATTGGAATGGGCTGCCCAGTGAGGTGGTGGAGTCACCATGCCTGGAGGTGTTCAAGAAAAGACTGGATGGGGCACTTAGTGCCATGGTCTGGTTGACTGGATAGGACTGGGGGATAGGTTGGACTGGATGATCTTGGAGGTCTCTTCCAACCTGTTTGATTCTATGATTCTATGATTCTATAAATTGAAATAAAGATTTTTTTTTCTCTTATAAATTGCTGGGACTGTATTTCAGTTGGTCAGACAAATCTGGTGTTAAACAGATTGAGCTTTTTAAAAAGTTATTATTTCTTGAGCAGGGGAAAAAAAAACCTCTTCTTATTAACAGCTTCTCCAAAGCCCACCACTGTCTGACTCACCACTACCTCTGGTTTTTCCAGATGCTTTTTTGAGAGGCGACTGTTATTGCATGTCAGAACTGTGTTCATAGCTGAGTAAACACCTTCACAGGTGCAAAGGCATCCAAAGGCTGCATGGGTTGTAAGGCTGAAAGAGCAGAAATTTTCTGCCTGTGTCAGGGACAAAGAAGATGTAGAAATAAAATACAATATTTTCCTGTGTCTTTGCTGTAACACTTGATTAGCTTGAGAAGCAGCAAGAGGCTTGTGTCCATGCTCAAAATTTAATCAAAACTGGAGTCTTGTTTGAAAAGTGATTAGGTAAAAATGTCATTGATTTTGAAAGCAAATCTGCTAGCTGAGTGTTTCAGAGCTGTAGACTCCTTTGCCTTGATACTATTTATACTTTAACTATTTTTTCAGCAGTGCCTCTTGCAGTATACCAAGAGAAGAAATTATTGTGGTGGATATTTTTCCAACTCTTGGCTGAAGGATTTGGTTTTCCCTGCTTTTTTTTTTTTTGTTTTGTTTTTGTTTTTGTTTTTGTTTTTTTTTTGAGCTCATCTATTTTTCCTCATTGTTATTGTTCATTAGCAGAGTATCATAGAATGGTAGGGTTTGGAAATGATCTCTGGAGATCATCGAATCTGGCTCCCCTGCCAAGGCAGGATCACATAAAGAAGGTCACATACAAACACATCCAGCTCAGTTTGGAATGTCTCCAGAGACAGACTCCATCACCTCTATGGCAGACATCAGGGCTCCATCACCCATAAATTGAAGACATTTCTCCTTCTGTTTTGATGGAATTTCTTATGTTCAGGTTTGTGCCCATTAGTCCTTTTCCTGTCACTACTGAATAAAGACTGGACCCATCCATCTGACATCTACCCTTCAAGTATGTATAAACATTTATGAGATCCCTCTCAGTCTTCTCTTTTCCAGGCTAAAAAGACTATTTTCTCTCAATCTTTCCTTATAAAAGAGGTGCTACAGTCCCCTAATCATATTTGTAGCCCTTTTCTGTGTCACCTCCAGCAAGGCCCTGTTCTTCTTGAACCAGGGATCCCAGAACTGGACCAGGCCTCACCAGGGCACAGAAGAGAGAAAGAAAACCTCCCTCAACTTCATTTCCACCCTCTTCTTGATGCAACCCAGGGTGCCATTGGCTCTCTTGACCACAAGAGCACATTGCTGGCTCATGGTCTTCCTACCATCCACCAGGACTCTGAGGTCCTTTTCCCCTAAGCTGCTCTCCAACATATCAGCCCCCAACCTGTATTGATACAGGGGATCATTAATATCTGTTTAATGAAAAATAAGTGCCTTGAAGCAAACTTCTCTTAGGTTAATCCACTCTCAGCTTATTTGATATAGAAAACAGTACCAGACCTGAGATGTGAGGCAACCTTGCCATGTTACAGAAAATAACATCAATTTGAAGCACTATCTCTTGTTCAGTTTGACACCCTGCAGAGGAAGACCTTATGACTGTATTTTCTGAGTCACAGAGTCACAGTGTGGTGGAAGCTGGAAACAATCTCTGGAGATCATCTAGTCCAACCCCCATGCAGAACCAGTGTCACCCACAGCAGCTTGCCCAGGATCACAATGTCCATGTTGGGTTGGAATATCTCCAGAGGACACTCCACGACCTCTCTGGGTTCCAGTACCCCCACAGCAAAGAACTTTATCCTCATGTTCAAACAGAACCTCCTGTGTTCTATTTTGTACCTGTTTGTGATGGTTTGGATGTTCCCCATCCCCCCACACTTTAGAAAATCACCCAGACTAGACTCAGCCACCTCTGGAAATATGAATGCAGCTTATATTTACAGCTAGCACAATATCCAAGAAGATATTTCCAGTATATACAGCTACAGACAGAAATATACAAGGTAAAAGGTAATACAGAAACACAACAGCCCTCCCAGAAACCTGAGTCCCCAGGAGGGGCTCTCAACTGCCCCTTCACCTTCCTCCTACCCCTCTCAACCTCACCCCAGTCCCGAGGTAGAATAGAGGTTGGGCCAGGGGGTTAGGAAGGAAAGTGGATTAGTCCAAAATGGAGGGTGAGGTTTAGAGAGTAAGATGCAGCTCACCCAGTTCCCCAGCAGAAGTGAGAGTTCTTATCTATGCTTTTATTTCATGTTCCCATACATCTCAGCAAGCCTATGAACAAAGTAGACATCACCCTTGTTTTCCTTTCAAAGCCTGTAATATAATTCTTCTCACCAAAATATTCTAGCCTGCTTCAAACTAGCACACTGTTGCTCATTCTCTTGTTGGGCACCACTGAAAAGAGCCTGGCCCCATCCTCTTGTCCCACACACTTTAGCTATTGATTATCACTGAGAACATCACCTCTGTAAAGAGGTTTTGCTGCAGAAGTGCAAGAAATGCTGTGGATCACACAAGCAGCCCATTCATAATACAATCATAGAATATAGAATCACAGAATCAACCAGGTTGGAGGAGACCTCCAAGATCATCCAGCCCAACCTATCACCCAGCCCTAGCCAGTCATCTAGACCATGGCACTAAGTGCCTCAGCCAGGCTTTGCTTGAACACCTCCAGGCATGGTGACTCCACCACCTCCCTGGGCAGCCCATTCCAATGCCAATCACTCTCTCTGCCAACAACTTCCTCCTAACATCCAGCCTAGACTTTCCCCAGCACAACTTGAGACTGTGTCCCCTTGTTCTATTGCTGGTTGCCTGGCAGAAAAGCTCAACCCCCACCTGTGCATTTTTGAGTCCTTTGCAGAGATCTAAAGAGCTCAGTTTGCACCAGGTAGGGAATGGACACTATGAACATTCCTTCCTAATTTCAGGTTTTTAATTTTCTTTGTTTTCTTTCTTTTTTTTTTTTTTTGGGGGGGGGAGGTGTCACATAAATGGTTAAAAATGCACATATCATTCAATATAGATAAAGATATGGTCAACTATTATATATATATATTTTTTAATAAATATGAGTGGATGTATCTTCTGAAAGGTTCATCTTTAAAGAAAAGTAATTTCCCAGTTACTATAATTAGTGATATTCTCATTAACTGCTCAAATGTATATATAGGCACATATTATCCTCTTCATTATTATGCAGCTCTTTCAGCTGTGTATTGTTCAAATTAAAAGAAAAGGGGGGGAAAAAAAGAGTTTAATAAACCTTGCTCCATAATGTTGAAGAACTTCTCAAATCCCCCTTTACCTGAACAGGATCTTTTAATATGATTTTTAATGAGACAGAAGATATCACAGAAAACCTGGCAGGGTCCTGTAGAGATGTTATTGATCTTTGGAGTTAGATCACCTTAATGGTTATCTTTCACAGCAGCTGGAATATTTAGCTCCTTGTGCAGTAGAAAGACACATCTGAAGGTTAAATACAGTAGGCTGAGGCGAAACTTTGGGCATAAGTTTGCAAATCCGCCATGAGGAAGAGTGTGATGGAGAGATATTAATTGATAGGAGATGATATTTATTTACACATTAATATTGTTTCTTAATTTTGGTATTCAGGAGTCTCCCACACACACACCCCACCCACCCCACCCCAGCCACTAAGTTAATAATAATTGGTTCTTCACATGGTCATGGAAACATTATACAGAGGAATAACTAGATCTAGGAATAACTAGCAAAAATATATACACATTAATTGAACTGGAAGAGAAGGTTCCCGAGGTCAATACAAAACACAAACCCTACGAGGAGAGGCTGAGGGAGCTGGGGTTGTGCAGCCTGCAGAAGAGGAGGCTCAGGGATGACCTTGTTGCTGTCTACAACTACCTGAAGGGAGGTTGTAGCCAGGTGGGGGTTGGTCTCTTCTCCCAGACAACCAGCAACAGAACAAGGGGACACAGTCTCAAGTTGTGCTGAGGGGAGGCTGGACGTTAGGAGGAAGTTATTGCCAGAGAGAGTTTGGTTCTAGCCCAGTAGTGTCAGGAGCCTGACTATAGTTTGGTTCCAGGCCAGCAGTGTTTAGGGCTGGACTATAGTTTGGTTCCAGCCCAGTAGTGTCAGAGGATGGGCTATAGTTTGGTTCCATCCCAGTAGTGTCAGGAGCTGGACTATAGTTTGGTTCCAGCCCAATAGTGTCAGGGGCTGGACTATAGTTTGGTTCCAGCCCAGTAGTGTCAGGGGCTGGACTATAGTTTGGTTTCAGCCCAGTAGTGTCGAGGGGCAGACTATAGTTTGGTTCCAGCCCAGTCCTGGCGGGTGCTTGGTGGCTGTGGCGAGCAGATTAAGTGGCAGGAAGTGGCTGCTTGGTTTTCCCCCCAGCCCCCAGCAGAAGGGTTCTGTAAATACCAGTGGGCCGGATTGAGGACCCTGGGGGGCCTCATCTGGCCTTCAGGCCATAGTTTGAGGACCCCTGGTCTAGATGATCCCTGGAGCTCCCTTTCAACCCCTACCTTGTTGGGATTCTGGGATTCAGCAATGCACGCAGCCGTGAGACAATTCTCACCCATCCCCAGCATCGGTCCCAGCAGCCATATCTGCAATTCCACCCTCAGACACAGGCGGCAAACACAATTTAACAGATTTTGGTTTTCCTTCTAGACCGAGATGAACATACCCCAGGGTGCCCTCAGAAAACAGAAGGCATTAGCTGCCTCCATTTTCAGAGCAGCATATGCCTGGGATCTGGACAATGGGGACCAAGAGATCAAGTGTTCTAGGATCTGGACGATGAGGACCAAATGATCCAGGAGTCGTGTGGGTATCAATGTTGCAAAGAGGGGACCAGAATAGGAATGAATAGGGTTCCCCATGGCATCTCTGTGCTGCTCGTGGATGCTGACAGTGGAGCATCCCTCCAGTGGCCCTTTAAGCCAGATTGAAAGATGCTCTGCATTGCCAGGCTGCCAGAGAAAAGGGGAAAAAAGGCAGCATTATCTGAGCTGTGAAACTGGCTCTGTGTGTTTAATGTCTCTGAATGGCTGGGGTGGGATAGCACGGCAGAAACTGGAAGTCAAGCAGCTGAATCCTTGTGCACCGCTTTGAAAAATTAGGGGCATTTATAATGTCTAGTATGTTGCAAGGCAGGATGATTTAACAGATGGTTTAAAAAGAAAATCAGCATGTCAGGCAAGGCCCATTGTGTAGCTCTCTGTAGGTTTCTATAGAGTGTGAGAGCAATAAAAACTTGGGTTTCTTTCCCTATTTTGTTACAGAAAGATGTTAAAAGTTGAAAACCTTGGGGGAAATGGTTTAATTACCCTGGTGGTGTCAGTGGTCCAGAGCACTGGGAAATTTCAATTCCCCTCAGAAACAGCTCAAATAAGGAATTACAGAATTGTTTCTGTTGGAAAAGACCTCTAAGACCATGGAGTCCAACCGCTGAACTAACACCACCATGGTAATCAAACTATGTCTCAATGTGCCATGTCCACATGTTTCTTGAACACCTTCAGGGACAAAGACTCCATCACCTCCCTGTTCTAATGCCTGACCACCAAAATCCATAAAGTGATTTTTCCCAATATCCAATATAAGCCTCCCCTAGCACAATCTACAGGACATTTCCTCTTGTCCTATCATCTGAAATTAAAGAGAAGATGCCAACCCTCATGTCACTGCAGTGACATCACTGCAACTTTCAGGCAGTTGTTGAGAGCCTTGGGTTCTTCCCTCATCCTCCTCTTCTCCAGGCTAAATGATCCCTGTTCCCTCAGCTACCCCTCATGAAACTTGTTCTCTAGACCCTTCAGCAGCTTGAGCAATCAGGCCACTTCTGAAATGATTGTTGTGTCTCACAACCTTTCATGAGTAATTTTCAGCTAAACTCACACCAAAAAAAAAAAAAAATCCACCAACATTTACCTCTTCCTGGCTTCACCTGAATTCTGGATGCAATGAGGAAAATAGGAACAACATGTTTGCCTTCAAGTGGAAAACTATGATGGGAAATTTGGATTTTTAAACAGCTGTGCTTCCATTATACCTAGACTTGCAATTTATGATGCAAAAACAGCTCCACTTTTTCTTGCACAAGTAGGGTAAGGGGAGGTTTGTTCACCATGTTAGGTTGATGACTGGACTGAATGATTGTTCATCAAAAGAAGTGTGAACAGCAGAATGAGAAAGGTGGTTCTGCCTCTCTGTTCTGCTCTTGTGAGACCCCACTTGGAGTACTGTGTCCAGAAAAACAGAAAGATGTTCAAAAGAGTGGAGCACTTCCCCTGTATGAACAGGTGAGAGAATTGGGGTTGTTCATCCTGGAGAAAAGCAGGCTCTGGGGATTGCTTACAGCATCCTTCTGGTACCTGATGGGGCCTACAAGAAAGCTGAGGAAGGACAGTTTTCAAGGCTTAGTAGAGATAGGATGAGGGACAATGGAATAGCTTTGAGCTGGAAGAGCATGGATTTAGACTGGATACAAAGAAAATGTTCTTTAGAGTGAGTAAAGCAGTGGAACAGATTGCCCACAGAGGTTGTAGGTATCTCCTCCTTGGAGCTGTTTAAGGACAGGGTGGATGAGGCCTTGAGAAACCTGGTTTAGTGAAAGGTGTCCCTGCCCAAGGCAGAGGGGCTGGAAATAGATGATCTTTATGGTCCCTCTCAATCCAAATCATTCCATGATTCTAGTAACAATCATCAAGTTCCATCACCCCTATCACATCTTTGCCAACCTAAATAATTCCATGATTCTAGTAACAATTATCTAGTTCCATCACCCCTATGGTATCTTTTCCCACCTAAATTCCATTATTCTAGCAACAATCATCTAGTTCCATCACTCCTATGGTATCTTTTCCCACCTAAATTCCATGTTTCTAACAACAATCATCTAATTCCATCACTGAATTCCATGTTTCTAGCAACAATCATCTAGTTCCATCACTCCTATGGTATCTTTTCCAACATAAATTCCATGATTCTAGCAACAATCATCTAGTTCCATCATCCCTATGATATCTTTTCCCACCTAAATTCCATGTGTCTAGCAACAATCATCTAGTTCCATCACCTCTGTGGCATCTTTTCCCACCTAAATTCCATGTTTCTAGCAACAATCATCTAGTTCCATCACCCCTATGGTATCTTTTCCCTCCTAAATTCCATGTTTCTAGCAACAATCATCTAGTTCCATCATCCCTATGGTATCTTTTCCCACCTAAATTCCATGTTTCCAGCAACAATCATCTAATTCCATCACCCCTATGGTATCTTTTCCCACCTAAATTCCATGATTCTAGCAACAATCATCTAATTCCATCACCCCTATGGCATCTTTTCCCACCTAAATTCCATGTTTCTAGCAGCAATCATCTAATTCCATCACTGAATTCCATGATTCTAGCAACAATCATCTCGTTCCATCACCCCTATGGTATCTTTTCCCACCTAAATTCCATGTTTCTAGCAACAATCATCTATTTCCATCCCCTTATAGTATCTTTTCCAACTGAAATAATTCCATGACTGTGATTTCTGTCATGTTCCCATTTTATGTCTTCTACAATGACACATTTGGGTGTTTGGTTTTTTTTTATATTTGAGAAAGAAGAGTTAATATTTAAAGTTGCCCTTTAATACTCATTTGGAAGCACCGATTGAATAATAAGCCAAGCAACTCAGAGTATCACATCTCTATTAAATTCTCATGCCTTTTTTAAGATTAAAAAAAAAGAAGAAAAGAACAACCCCCCCCCCCCAAGAACAACCAAAAACCCCAACTTTTTTCTTTCTCTAAATGCAAATCTTTCTGTGTAACACTGTGCCTAATCTACTACAACTAATTAATCTGTTTGAGCTGATGAAATGTTACCTCCACATTTTTTTATTTATTTCTCTCTCTTTTTTTTTTTTTTGGTTGTTGTTCCTTGTATACAATTATTGTAACAGTGGTGAATAAATCAATATTCCCAATCCAACTGTAAAAAACAATCAAGAAAAGCAGCGCTTCTCAGGGAAAAAAACACCAAATAATATTTATTAACTCTGTCTCAATCCACAGCAGAGCCTAATACCATTCAAGCATTTTCTGCAAGTGTAATAAGCAAACTCAAATACATGATGAAAGTGGCACATGCCAATAATTTCACCATTTTACACTGCAGAGTAATTGAAGGATTTAATGAGAAACAAACCAATAAAAATAAATAGACCATGAGAGAGGAGGAGAAACTGATCTAAAATGGAAGTTGCTCCATTGTGAGTTTTAGGATTTGGGGGTTTTGGGTTCTTCTTTTTTTTTGCATGGTTTGACTGTTTTTTAAAAAGAAAAAAAAAGATTTTAGGATGATGGAATTGTTTATTTCTACTTCTTTTACATTTTGTGGGTAGATTTCAAATGAGGAAAATACTGTTTGTTCAATCTGTATTTGATTCTCCATCAATTTACTCTCCTTTTGCTGCCACTTCCGACAGATCCCTTATTTTCCTGCCGATTTCCATGACAAATAGTATCTTTCTGCCTGGAGTTTCTGTTGTGTTGGTGTTTATAAATAACTATGAGCAGCCCAGCTTTTTAAATAATGGCATGGAGTCCTTCTGCTATTGGAAACATCTCTAAATCATAGCCCTCATGAAAGGAATTCTGATTACAAACAAACTCTTTTGTCTCAGCAGTGCCCCTAAATTTTGGCTGTGTACAAATGTCTCACCGAAGGATTCCATGGGCTCCCACCTCAGCATAGAGCAAGGATCAAACATGTCTGGACAGAAAGAACATCATAGCCTGACTTCTTTTTGATGTATTTTTTTTGGTAGACCCAGGTCTGGATCTAGGTTTCAATGGGTCTCACCAAGCAAACCCCCACAAACTGGTTTTCTTTTTAAAGTAAACAAACTTGAGCTCACTTGATCCCCTCCAGGAGTCATGACCAAGTCCATTCTTGTTTGACATCTGCATCAGTGACCTGGATGGAGGGACAGCGGGGACCCTCGGCAAGTTTTCTGATGGGAAGAGTGGCTGGCGTAACATCAGGCTCTGCTGCCAGTCAGGGAGACCTGGACAGGTTGGAGAGCTGGCTGCAGGGCAGCTTCATGAAGTGTAGGGTCCTGCAGCAGTGCACATGAGGGGTTGACCTTCTGGAAAGCATCTCTGTGGAGAGGGATCTGGGAGCGCTGGTGGACAGCAAGTTCCTCTCAAGCCATCAGTGTGCACTCATGGATAAGAAGGCCAATGGTCTCTTGGAGTGCATTAAGATAAGTGTCACCAGCAGGTTGAGGAAGCTTCTCCTCCCCTTCTACTCTGCCCTTGTGAGGCCATATCTGCAGTAACAGATCAAGCTCTGGGCTCCCTAGTTCAAGAGAGACAAGGAAAGGCAGGGCAAAGTCCAGTAGACCTTTATCTGAGGGGTTTGAGCCCTCAATCAGGTTGCTCAGGGGGATTGTGGAGTCTGCTTCTCTGCAGAAACTCCAAGCATGCCTAGACAATTTGATCCTGGGCAACCTGCTGTTGATGACCCTGTTCTAGCAGAGGGCTTTGACTGGGTGTTCTCCAGAGATCTCTTCCAAGCCACAGCTGTGATTCTCTAATTCTGACCTCTACTTCGGGCATTGCTAATCTGGTGCCACAGTGACAAAACTGGGTGTGGCAAAACTGGTGGGGTTCCTCATCAGCAGGATTTTGATAGGGTATAAGATTAGAGATGATTTCAACTACCCCTGGGGTAACATTTGGCAGAGAATTTAGATGAAAAAAAATGACACCCCAAAATGTTTGAGGGACCTAGACAAAGACGGAGATGGTTTATAAAGGACAAGTGAGTTATTTTTCGCTTGCTCTCTGCAGTTAAACTCAATACTTAACATTTATGTTAGCTCATGTTGGACATTGGGAAAAAAAATCTTCAGTGAAAGAGTGATCAGGCATTAGAGCAGGCTGCCTGGGAGGTGGTAGAGTCACCAGTCCTGGTGGTCCTCAGTTCCAAAGACTTGTAGACATGACACTTTGTGACATGGTTTAATGGACAAAGCAGTGTTTGCTTGGCAGTTGGACTTGATCTTAGAGGTCTTTTCCAACCTAAATGATTTTATGATTTCTGAAGAAAATAAAATTCCTGAGAAATGTGGACTGAAATGAACTCCTCACTTGCTCAGCTCATGAAACAGGAAAAGACAAGCCAGCTAAACCTGGATGTTCTGAGCAATTCTGGTACATATTGAGCATTGTACACCTGGCAAAAGAAACAATAACACAATATCTCGTGTCTAAAGGGGATTCTTTTCAGCTGCATTGTTTTGATGTTTTCCCTTGTATGCACAATTGAAAACATGGACTTGTAATAAGTTATTGCTTTGTGTGGTGCTTTGGGACAGAGGGAGAGGGCAGGTTCAAAGACCAAGAGCAGAGAGGGCTCTCCCTGGACAGCCAAGGTCCAAGCTCAGTGTATAGGCCATCGACCCTTTTATAAAATCTTTGAAGTGCTTTCTTGAAGGATATTGACTGACCAAAGCCTTTTTATTTCATACCAAGTTCAAATGTAATGTCTTTATGAGCATAATGCACAAATCAATGAACCAGGACATTCAGATTATTTAGATACAGCTGTGCTTGTGCAGCATGCACAAAGGCATCCTCAAAACCATTCGTAGCATTCAGATAATGTTGCACCCCATTATTTTGTTTGCCAGGCAATAATTTAACAAAACAAGGTCTGCTAACAAAATGTTTTCTCTCTCTTTACTTGTCAAGACGTCAAATTTTCCCTGAACAATTCAAGAGAAATTGCTGCTTTGTGTCCCTGAGGGTTTGAGGAATTTTAAATCCCATCTCTCTCTGTCTTCACACCAGCAAAATTCATCATTAATGTTGTTATTTTTTAACTTATTGGCTGCTTTGTTGTCCTTGATGTTGTTATTATTAGTTGTTGTAATATTGAACTTCTCTAACAGTAGTAGTAGAAGCACAGAACTTCTTTACTATGAGCTGGTGAGACACTGAAACAAGTTGCCAGGAGGGTTGTGGATGTACCATACCTGGAGGTGTTCAAGGCCAGGTTGGACAAAGCCTGGAGCAACCCGGTGTAGAGGAAGATGTGCCTGCCCATTGCAGGGGTTGTGATGATGATTATTATTTCAGTATTCTGGAGGGCATGGACTTCTCTATACCCTGTTCTTACACAGAACAAAAAATCCTCTCCTTCCCCATAAATCTAAAATAAATCTTTTTGCAGTTACTTTCCATAGAAGCACCAGTGAATAGAAACATCAGTTTCTTGGTTCCTCTTGCTTCTTCCTCAAGGACACCAAGTCTCAACTCCATCCCTGACACCAAGGGCAAATCCTGGTTTCCTACAAGACAGCCAAATCATCTAGCATCCTAC
The DNA here is from genome assembly GCF_015220805.1 of Pogoniulus pusillus. Taxonomy (NCBI): domain Eukaryota; kingdom Metazoa; phylum Chordata; class Aves; order Piciformes; family Lybiidae; genus Pogoniulus; species Pogoniulus pusillus. The sequence goes on from NC_087269.1 coordinate 39,875,706, forward strand.
AAACTCTGTGGATATTTTGCTGGTCCCTAGGATTCATCACTCCATACCAAACTTCTTTTACCTGCCCATCATTTTCTTGCTCTTCTGATAACATCAGTGCGCATCCTCATGCAGCATGACGTGGTTATGGGCACAGCAGATGCCACAAGGACCAGTTTCTCCCTAATGCTTCTTGACTTTTTACATTCAGGGCAAACCAAAACTATTTAGAGAAGATATATTACAGGATAAGAAGTCATTACAGTACAGCACAAGGTCAGTTCTTTCAGTGCCAACAAGTTATAAAGGTCTCACATTTTGGGCAGGAACACTTTAGTAAAGAAACACAAACCATCATGTTGTGAACTTTAATGTTTCTGCAATGTTTTAATGGACCTTACTGGAGGAGCAGACTGACTTATATGTTCATGGGCTTGCTTCTTGTGCTAAGTGTTTATTTTTCACTATCCCAACGGGAGAAAAAAAAGAACTGAAATTGCTCCTGTGTCAAATTCATGGATGCAGAAATGTGTGAGACAGAAGAATTGAGCATTATTCTCACTCTCATCATGACTTTTGGCAGTCAGAGAGTGGCACAGACAGCCAGGCTGCATTTTTCAAACCTTTACACATCTTGAAGTGAGATTTTCAGCTCTGGCATCCTCAGCCTTGCTTTTCCTCTTTTCCTATCTAGTTCCCAAGGAATCCTAGCTGGAGTATGGCCAACCCCACTGCAGACTCCAGTCCTTTCAATGAAGAAAGGTAGGATGCTTCTGTGAAAGCTATCCCTCTCCCTGTTTAAAACTTGTCTCAGGAACAGGAGGAGCAGAGCTAGTAGTCCCAAGCAAGGTGGGAGCAGCAGCTTCCGTAAACATATTCCTTCATTCATTGATGGACAAAAATGGAATGTATTTGTACATGGAAACTGGGAATAATTCCCATACCTATGACTGCATTTTGGACATAGGTGCCTCCATAGATCTTCTATAGAGGAAAATTCAAAGTGTAAAACCCGAACAAGGATCCAACAGTTGCCAGGACAGTTAAAAATGGTAATGTCACACAGTCCAACAGCACTGGGAAAACTTTTGGCATGATATAACATGCCTTTATTTTGCTCTATCAAAGACATCAGCAGAAAAGTCAAAAGCTGGAAGGAGCCCTCAAAGGTCTACATCTACCTGAGGGGTGGTTGTGGCCAGGAGGAGGTTGCTCTCTTCTCCCAGGCGGCCAGCACCAGAACAAGAGGACACAGCCTCAGGCTGCACCAGGGGAGATTTAGGCTGGAGGTGAGGAGAAAGTTCTTCACTGAGAGAGTCATTGGACACTGGAATGGGCTGCCCGGGGAGGTGGTGGAGTCGCCGTCCCTGGGGCTGTTCAAGGCAGGATTGGACGTGGCACTTGGTGCCATGGTCTAGCCTTGAGCTCTGTGGTAAAGGGTTGGACTTGATGATCTGTGAGGTCTCTTCCAACCCTGATAATACTGTGATACTGTGATCTTGTCCAACCTCCTTGCAATTAGCAGGGACATCTCCAACTAACTCTCATTGCTCTGGACCCTGCCAAGTTTGACTTTGAATGTTTCCATGCACATGCCTCAAACACATCTCTGGGCAACCTGTTCCAGTATTTGACCATTCTCTTCGTAAAGAACTTCTTCCTTATGCACAGCCTAAATCTGCCCCACTCTAGTTTCAAACCATGGTCCCTGTTCTGCATTCTTGTGTGTTAATCTTGAACTTTATAACTTGATTTCGTGGGCCTAGTTGTCTTGGGATGCTGGTTGGATTTGATGATCTTAGAGATCTTTTCCAACCTTAATGATTCTATGATGTTTATGACTCTTCCTGAGCACAGATGCAGATGTTGATCTTGGGGCTGCCATTTGCAGCTCACCCTTTTGGTTTCCAAAACCAGAGGGAGTTGGCAGAGAGCTACAGGAATATCAGATGTTTTTTTATCCTACGACCTGCTTTACAATCAATTTGCCAGCTGAGATTTTTGTTCCACGAGGTGAATTTCCACTGTGAGTCTCCAATAGGAAATTTATGGAGTTTTCAGGCTGTCTGTATAAATAAATTTAAAGAATAGTAGTGTTTCACATGCCATAGAATCATAGAATCAACCAGGTTGGAAGAGACCTCCAAGATCATCCAGTCCAACCTATCACCCCGCCCTATCCAATCAACCAGACCATGGCACTAAGTGCCTCATCCAGTCTTTTCTTGAAGACCTCCAGGGACAGTGCCTCCACCACCTCCCTGGGCAGCCCATTCCAATGGGAAATCACTCTCTCTGTGAAGAACTTCTTCCTAATATCCAGCCTATACCTACCCTGGCACAACTTGAGACTGTGTCCCCTTGTTCTATTGCTGGTTACCTGGGAGAAGAGGCCACCCCCCACCTGGCTACAATGCCCTTTCAGGTAGTTGTAGACATGTTTAGGTTTGCTGTTGATTTTTGCTTGGTTTTTATCAATGGGAATTACAAGGTTGGTATTTCCACTACCTCAGCTGTCAGCCAATCTATGTAATTGCCTGCCATTCTGGGGGAAAAAAAAATAAAGAAGTATCATAGAATCATAAAATCAACCAGGTTGGAAGAGACCTCCAAGATCATCCAGTCCAACCTAGCACCCAGCCCTATCCAGTCAACTAGATCATGGCACTGAGTGCCTCATCCAGGCTTTGCTTGAACACCCCCAGGGACGGTGACTCCACCACCTCCCTGGGCAGCCCAATCAGAATTTTGTTTTCAGCTTCAGCTGAACCTTTCTGAGGAATGCCAGGACAAATAAGTCTGCTAGGTTTCTTGAATCCTCTTTTTTTTCCAGGCATTCTGAGGAAGATTGGTGAGTACATCGCACGGTTCCAGTGTAATTAGTCTTTTTTAATGAAACGCACCCTGGCTATATTCCACTGTGGAGCTTCAGTAATAGAATCTAAGTGAAAGTAATTTCAAAGTGCAACAGTAGTTTACATATTAGTTATTGTATAAAGGAAAGGGGGGGAAAAAAAAAGCAAAAAGCTCTGCTGTTCTAGGTTAAATGCAATTAACACCCAGGCCTTCTGCAAGACTCCTGGGAAAGAATGATTGGTTTGGCAGGTTGTTTCTCAGGTTTTGATAAAAACAAAGAGAAACCCCACATTGTTTTAACTAGATACCCTTGCTGAACATCTTACAGCACTCTCTAGATTCAAGACCTCAAAGCAACTTTGTAGAACATAGATATAACTCCAGAATTTTTAGTAGTTATTACTCAGAAGCACAATTAGTATTTGAGCATCTGTAGTATTAAAGAATCAGCATTCCACCATGATGGGGGTTGGAAGCGACCTCTGGAGATTATCCAGACCAATACCCCTGCTAAAGCAGGGGCACCCACAGCAGCTTGTCCAGGATCACAATGTCAAGTGGGGTTTAGAATCTCATCAGACAAGGAGACTGCACAACCTCTCTGGACAGCCTGCTCCAGAGGTCTAGCAAACTCACATCAAAGTAGTTTCTGATCATGTTTAAGTGAGTTCCAGTTTGTGTTCATTGCTCCCTGACCTGTGACCAGGCACCACTGGAAAGGGTTTGGACTCATCTTCTTGCTCCCCAGCCTTTGGCTCTTGCCGAGCATTGAGAATATCCCTTCTCATATTGCTCTTTCCAGGCTGAACAGTCTCAGGTCTTAACCTTTCCTTCTCAAGAGATGCTCAGGGCCCCTCAGCATCTTCAGAGCCTCTGATGGACTCTCTCCAGTAGTTTCCTGTCTCTCTTGAAGTGGGGAGCCCAGTAGGTGGGCCCAAGCTCTTTCTGCTCTATGGCAGAAGGCAGCAGAGAATCACACAGAGGCATTTAAGCATTTACTCACAGGTTATTATTATTACCCACTCACGGGAGCTTGCCACAGTCCAGACACTGCCCAAATGCTTTCAGGGGACTCTGTCTTGTTGGACATTAAGGCTTGAATCTTCCTGGCTTCTGGGGAAAGGATGCAGACAGTCTCTGCCCTTGTCTCCTGGCTTCTTCTGGACAATCTGTGTATATGTCCAGGGATTCTAAGCAGGACCTTCAGGTGCAGAGGCAGATGTGGTGCAGTCTCAGCACGGTGTCACGCTGGCCACACAGGCTGATCGTGTGCGGGCATCCAGGGTCTGCTCCTGGTAGCTCATGGCAGTGGAGTTTAGCAGGCAGTGATAAGGCAGTGTGCAATGGCAGCAGGGCTAGGCACAGCACTGAGAGCAGGCAAAGAGCAGGGCAGCAAAAGCAGGGAAGCACAAGCAGGTTGTTCTCCTGTGTATCTCCTTTTATCAATGTGGGCCGAGACTAATTGCCCTTTGGACACACAACAGCCAATCAGGATGGCAGTTAGCCCAACCAGACCATATCAGGCAAAGCCACAGGCTTGGTTTTCCCTAATTTGGGAAAAGCACAGGCCTTGCACTAGGCAGGCACAAGCCAAGTGTGTGTACCTTACACCACAGGACCCTGGGCAGGCCAGGCTCAGTGGCTCCAGGTTCTTTTGTGTCTGTTTCCACGCTTGCCTCTCTGGTGGGGCAGAAGAACATGCCTAGGCAAGGCAGGACATGTGTAAGCCTGTTTTGGGCCTATCAGCCCTACCACAACATTCCTTTCATTTGAAAAGTTAAATCTTTCACTCCCAATTATTTCTACAAATTCTGCAGTTAGCCAGGAATAAAATCTAACTCTTGCAGCATCCATTAGCTCATTTGATGGGGTCTTACTGCAGAGGAGATCACAAAAATGTTGCTCATTCCTAGCCACCTAGGAACACTTGGATCAAAATCTCACTATTTGAATGTTTCTATAGGGAAAAAAAAAGAAGAAAAAAGAAAAGAAAGAGATGCAATTTAGACCAAACACAACATTGTGGCTAATCTACATTTGGACACTTTCTGCAGTGTAGATGGCTCTTCACAGGCTGTTAAATGCAACCTTTGGCTCAGGAAGTCCCTGAGATGCAGATTGCTGGAGATGGGAAAGCAGACAAGTTAAAACTCACTGTATCTCTCCTCACTCCTCTTCTCATCCTTATGTACCAGCTGAGGAAACAAGGTATGGGACCATATGGTTTATGAGTACAGCCCACAATAGCTTTACCTACAGCAGAAACAGAGTATTTTACCTTTAGAAAATTGCAACAGAACTGTGGTTAACACTCACTAAAATTAACAGAAATATTCTCACTGACTTCAGCTAGCTCTGGACCACTCCATCAGATGTGGATTTTCACCTTGACCTTCAGTCATGTAAAAATTTAGATTTCTAGCTGAAGTTAGTCATCTAAAACATAAAGAGGAGTAGATACCTCCACAGGACAATTAATTTCATCTTTAAAGAGATGGCTAAAATATCCCCTTACCCCCATCAACTACAGAAATATCTTGGATGTAAAGCTTAAAATAGATACCCAAATCTTACAGGCAGCAATAAATGTGATGATTCCCATCTCAAGTGGCACAGAAGGTGACAGTAATGATAAAGTGAACTTTATCAGTTCAGCAATAAAAGGAGTAAATCACAGAATCACAGAATCTCAGTGTGGTAGAGGTTGGAAGGGATCTCTCGAGACTATCCAGTACAAGCACCCTGCTAAAGCAGGGGCACCCAGAGCATGTTGCTCAGGATCACAATGACCAAGTGTGCTTGGAATCTCTTCAGAGAAGGAGACTCCACAGCTTCTCTGGACAGCCTGCTTCAGGGCTCCAGCACCCTGACACCAAAGAAGTTTCTCTTCATTTTCAGACAGAACCTCCTGGGTTCTAGATTGTGTCTATTGCTCCTTGTCCTGCAACTGGGCACCACTGACAAGAGTCAGGATCCCATAGGTCCTTTAGCTCTTGCTGAGCATGAACAGATCCCCTCTCAGTCTGTTCTTCTCCAAGCTCAACAGCCCCAGGTCTCTCAGCCTCTTCTCCTCACAGAGATGCTCCAGGACCCTCTCAGCATCTTTGGAGCCTCCACTGGACTCTCTCCACTAGTTCCTTGTTTCTGTTGCACTGAGGAACCCCAAACTAGACACAAATTCACACAGACACAGAAATCCCAGAAAGTCTAGGTCATAAACACCAAATGCAGGATCTATGCTTGGAGATGCTTCAAGTGCAGCCTAATTCCAGCTCTCCAGCTCATTTCACTGCACTTTTGATAGATCTGTGATGTTGATTTTCTTTACCTCCAAAGGCCTGGACACTGGGACAGAGTCAGCTGTGGCCTACACAGTGGTCACCATCACCACAAACCCAAACTGTTTTCATCCCCCAACCTCTATATGCCATCACACATCTCCAGCTGCTAACTTTCCTCTGGAAACACTATTCAGAGGCTTGTTTATTTTGCTCTTATGAGAATGTTTTGCTACAAGAAATTACACTTAATTATGTTATAATATTTTCAGAACTGTTAATATTAATGCATTGAAAATCATTTTTACTTAATTTTTACTGGGTGTTCTTGTATAATTGATAGGGAATTTGTTATTAAATCTTTTATTTGACTGATTACTTAATCATTCCCACATGGTTATTGAAGACAATCTTACATATAATTAATTTCACTAATAGAGACTCCCCATGTTTTCCTTCCTAGGCCAGTGTCTGCACAGTTGTCATGTAATTTAAGGCTTTCCTGGGGCAGCTTTAAATTATGCACATATTTGTATTAATTATATATGGCCAGATTCTGCTACCTTGTATATTGTGCCTAACACCCCCTTCTGTAAGCAGCTCCTCTAAAATCAACAGAGCTTCTTTCCATCAGCTACATGTGATAAGAAGTGATGGAAAACAAGGGCAAACCTGAGGAGAGAATTATTTTCGAGTTGGCTATTTGTGGGAATGCAGAATGCACAAGAGTTGTGGGGTGCAGGTGCAGGAGAGCTGTGGGAATGGAGTGAAGAGAAGTGACAACAGGCAGATCCTTGTAGTAACAGCCCTTGGTTCTCACATGCAGCTGGCCACCTTATCTCAGAAGGGGTAGATAACAGCCCTTTGCTAACAAGAATAACAAGGTGTGTACTTATGCAGATGTGGTGGGTTGTCCCTGACTAATTATGCTAATGTGTAGGTGTGTGCTCTGCTGGCTGAGTGTATATATTTGGGCTGTTACATCAATACAATTGGCTTCTGCATAATTCACATTGAATTGTCTGGAGACCCTCGTGGCTGGCCCACACCATACTGGTCTGTGGGCTTGTTTACTGCAGCTCCTGCACCAAGCAGAGGTAGCAGGCAGCACAGCCTGCAACAGCTACTTTTGCTCACTTCCCACAAGACCTCCCCAGATATCTCCTATACTCTCTGTTTCATTGCATCTAACCCAAACATGTGGGTTCAGCCACTACATCACCATTTGAGGATCAGGAATGCCATAGAACTGTGGAATCATTAACGTTGGAAAAGAGCTCTATCACCAAGTCCAGCCATCAACCCAACACCACTATGCCCACTAAAACATGTCAAAGTGCCATGTCTGCATGTTTTTTGAACACCTCCAGGGGTGATGACATCACTGCCAGTCACCTTCATCATGGGAGACTGCCCTTGGCAGCCTGTTCCAGTGCCTGGCCACTCTTTCAGGAATGCTTAAGTTAGGTGGCTTGACTGCCAAGTTTCCATGTAAATACATTGCTCAGCTATATCTATTGAAACCAGTAGCTCCAAGGATGCTTGGTGATGTTGATTGTATTTCTGGGGGGTTGGACTAGATGATGTCCAGAGGTCCTTTCCAACCTTTACTATTCTCTGATTCTGTAATTCAAGAGCTATCCAGTTTAGTTTAAAACTTCTCAACAAGACTTGAAATCTGCTAACTTGATCCATTTTAAGGAAGTGGCTGAAAATCCTTCTCCTAATCCTTCTCTGAAGTCACATCAAAGTTCAACTTCATTGCTCATGGTACACAGAACACTGGCTCTGGTCAATGTGCCCAAGAAGTTGAGTATTTCTGTAAAGACAGAAATGTAAAGTATCTTATGAACCTAACTCTGCACAAAATCTCCCAAACAAGCAGGGGCAGTGGTTGGTACCTGCAGAGGGAAAAAATTTTTTACTCCCTAAGGGCTGTCAGACTCAGCTCAAGCCCTACCTGGGGCTGTAGGGTTTTGTTATTTTTATCTAATGAACAAGCAGTTTTTGTATAAGATCCAATCTGACCCTCCACTACTCGAGGTCTGAAACCTACCAAAGCAGCATCACCCTCCTCCACCATGCCCACCATTAACACAGATGATAACCACAATTTCTCTCCACACACTATTTAAATGTGAAGGTGCTGACAAACTGTAACTCATGGAGACCCATTTTAATTATTATTATTTGATGTCTTCTAAACTGTATCTCATCTCATTAAACAGAGTAATAAAAATAGTGACTAGTTTTCAAGCCAGTAACCTAAAGAATGTACTTTCCAGACAAATATTTGGTTCATCTGGCTATTAACCATGTCACAGAGTGCCATGTCCACACATTCCTTGACCATCTCCAGGGATGGTGACTTAACCACCTCCCTGGCCAGCCTGCTGCAATGTCTGCCCACTCCTTCTGCAAAGAAATTTTTCTTAATATCCAAGCAAATCCTCCCCTGGCACAATTTCAAGCCATTTTCTCTTGTCCTATCATCAGATACTGGAAAGAAGAGACAGACCTCAACTATAGAGGTTGCTAAAGGAAAATATAGTAGCCCCAGAGACATTTTAGAGTACCAAAACCTAGCTCAGGGCTACACATCCCTAGATGAAAGACAAGCAGCTCTGTGGAAGAACCAAGGAATTTGTCAGTGTGACCATTTGAAGCAGGCAGAGCAGGAAGGGGTTAAAGGCAGCAGAAGGGGGGAGCAGAGCCCCCAGCCTCAGCCCTGCCTTGCCCATGGTCAGCCGCAGCATCATGTAATTCCATTAGGGTGTGAGATTCAAATGCAGAATTAGCTGTTGCCTACGCAGAATTATGTTAAACATGGCCCAGACTGAAAATCAATATTCTGCTTAAGTAACTGGCCCTCCAGTAATTTAATGAAGCTAAATTGCATTACACGGAGGTAAGGTGGTGGGGGACCATTTTGTCTCAAACCTTCCATTATACAGTGACTGTACAGCTGTATGCCTAAAGAGAAATTAAACACATACACTCATTTCTTCTTGAAGTTGGAACAGTGTTTTTTACACTGGATTACTTGTCTCCTTCCTTAATTTAAAACTACAGTAAATAATTTGCAGCCACATAATTAGGAAGGAGCCACAGTCTCATAATAAGAGGGAAAAAAATTGCTACTGGAGTATTAAAGGATTTTTTTTTTTCCCCATTCCACCCAAAAGAGAAAAAAAAAAGAAAAAGGACATTAAATGTTAGATCTGTATTAAAAATGTAATTCTAAAGGGTTTAAATCTATGACATGTCTACACTGAATTAATTAAATTCATGATCTGATCAAGGACTGAGAAGCTACCTTGGAGCTATCTCTTAAAAATGCTATGTATGTACATGTCAAAATAGGAATTAAAAAAAAAGCAGGCCTTTGATTTATTGGCAACTCATGCATGCATTATTGTGCTTCCTCGCCTTGTAGTCAGAGGGAAGTCAAAGTTTTATAAAGCACCTGAAACCTTCTACCACAAAACCTCTTTATTAAAGCAACTTTCTGGCAGAAGCCGACTGCACCGTGACTGGGAGAAGCCATCGCCTATTGAATATGATCACGGTGACATCCGCGACGACTTTAACGCGTGTTAAAGCTGATTGACAAGAACAAAGAGGGCACAATTACATTATGCAGCACTTGTACTGCACCCTCTTTTTATTTATTATTCAGCTACAAAAACTTCAACGGGAAGAAACACTTCAGAGTTTTTTTTTTTTCCTTCGTGGTGCGGAGACGGAATTAAATTGACAATAATTCGACGCTGTGCAGGATGAAGTTATGCTGATTAGAGATTACTTCCCCCCCCACCCCACCCCTCCCCTAAATCATTTGTCACATTTTCTTATATGAGGGTAAAACAGACTTCAACCATGTGGAGCTGCAATGCTTATCTTTGGGGAAATGCAGACAGCAGAGTAGGTATTGTTTAAAGGGAACAGAAGTGATTTGCAAGCTCAATTGCTATTTTTCTTGTCTGTCCAACTGCTGAAATTTTCCTTCTGTACTTAAAAGGCAGTTAAACAAATGAAATTTATTTATGCCACATCTGAAGAGAAAACAGAGGCATTCTAAAAGCACTTGTCTATTTATCACATTAGAGGGCATCCCTAGGCTGGAAGAGATGTGCCGAAGTAAGCTGCAAGATACAAAACTAGCAGGGAAAGTGACATCAGAAACAGCTCAGAAACTTTGGGTCGGGTTGGTTTTTGCACGACAAGCTGCTTCAGCCCAACAAGCATCAGCATTTCACTTCCCCAGCTTTTTTTGATCACTGTTTTGCAAATGCTGATGTGGAACCACAGGTAACCCTAACACCATCACAGCAGCAGTATCTGAAGGTGTTGGGATGTGCTGAATTGCTCCAGTCTTTAGTAAAACTTAAAATAAAGCATGAATACAAGGATAAATAATGCAATAAAACAAATCATAAGATAAAACTCCAGTATCAGACACCATCGTTGGAGAAGAGAATCAATTGAGTATATTCATTAGGTTATTAAAATGAAATTTCATCACTGCCACTGGAGCAAGATTTAGAGAGAACATACTGAAATCCCCCAAACCAGATGATGGGAGTCAAGGAGTGCCCACTTTTGTTTCCTTTCACTACTTCTGATCCAAAGCATTACTGGTGTCTGAATATTCAGGACATTAGCTAACAGAGAGCTAGATCTGCCTCTCCCTGACTTGCAGGTTAGACTTTGCAATAGACCTTCACCCCGAAGCAACCTCATGACATGACATGAAGACACTGATCAGTAGCTTCCTTCCAGGCCTCCCACAGTGACAGAACTATGGCTATGTCACTGCAGGTTGAAATTGCCACCAGACTAAGAGGTTTATTCCCCTGATCAGTTGTTATTCTTGCAATGATATGGTCCCAGCTGAAGTGGAATGGGTGCTTAGTGCTGCTTCCATTAAGGCAGGAGTAGGAGCATCTCCCTCACCTCCCAGGAGTGGTCACTATGGACCAGTGTCACCACCATTAACTTCACCAAAAGACAGTTGCAATGTAATCTAAGATGAAAAATTCAGTCTCTCTCTATACAAGTTATCAATTGGAAGGGAAGAAGTTTCCAGAAGAAATTCTTTTTGCACCCTCAAATACCAACTTGCAGATCTATATTTTGCCTCTGTTTTGTTCAAAAGATCCCTTGCTGCCTTATTTCTTCTGGAATGGCAATTCCATAATGTGTGATGGAACATTTATTAATTGCACCTCGGTTTAAAGAACTGTCTTGAAGGGACGAACAGCTCACAGAAATCCTGAAACACTTCTGATTTGACTGCTGAGTGCAGTGTAACCTTGATGGAGCTGGCCCTTTGCAAAGCTGGGCTCCTGGCTTGGGCTTGCAACTGTTTGTTTTTTTCTCACCTTTTACTTTTAAAGCATGACTTTAAATACATACTCAACAAGGGAAACACATCCTGTATATTATCATGTAAGGTCCTTTTGAGCAAAGTAACCAGCAATTTCTTTTTTTCCTTAAGATGCCCCTTTATGTTCAGTGAGATTTCCTTGGGGATTTTCATCAATACTCTGTCCAAAAAAAAAAAAAAAAAACCTTTTTATTGAATTCTTTGGGGTTTTTTTTGTCCCCCCTGTGAAATATCTTAGCTGATGAGTTTTGCATTTTCCTTCTGCTTTTACATTTACTGTTTTGATGATGTTAAATTCTACAAATGAGAGCCGGTTTTAAAGTGTTCCTTTCAACACTGGCTGCCTTCTCTCTCTGATTTCTCCTTGCTGATGGGATGTTGTCAATGCTGAATGCTGGAATTGTTGTTGAGCAGGCGCAGCTGGATGAATTAAAGGCTCTCCAGTAACTCAAACCAGAAATGACTTCATCTCGAAACTTTCCATGTAGCTACAGGTCAGGTCTGTGAGCAGGGACAAAAATAAAGGGGTTAAGCAGAGAAAGAAAAAGAGAAGTCAAAAGTCCAAGCTGAAATAGAGAAAACAGTTTGAGGTTGCAGTAATTTCCCTCTATGTTACCAATGAGCACTTTTGCAGAGTGAAGCCCTGATGGAGACATTTGATAAATTGTTGTGGGTTTAAGTCCAAATAGAACATGGGGACAGGCTGCAAACGTTGCAGTTGTTCAGACTTCAGAGAAGAAGGTTCTGGGGAAACCTCATAGCAGCTTTCCAGGACCTGAAGGGAACTATAACAGAGCTGGGGAGTGACTTTTTAAAAGGGCTTTTAGTCATAGGATGAGGAGGAATGGATTTGATCTGGAAGAGGGTAAATTTAGACTGAAGATTAAAAAGACATCGCTTATAGTGAGGGTGGTGAGATGTTGGAACAGGTTGCCCAAGGAATTTGTAGATGTGCTCTTTCTGAAGCTGCTCAAGACCAGGCTGGATAATGCCTTGAGCAACTTGGTTTAGTGTGAGGTGTCTCTGTCCATGGCATTAAAGTCCCTTCTCACCCAAACCATTATATGATTCTATGTTTCTCATATCTGCCTGTGTGCAGATACAGAGCATTGGACACTCAGCAGCTATTTGCTTCAATTGTCTGTCAGGTATCCTAATACAGAACCATGGATGATCTTGGAGGTCTCTTCCAACTTGGTTGATTCTATGATTCTATTCACACCTGATGGTAGAATCTATGAATTTATTCAAGGAATTAAAAAGAAAAATCAAAGCAATGCACACAAACATTCCTTTCCCACTCATCTAGAGCTCATCACAAACCACCAAGCTGTTCAAAGTGGCAGATTTTACAAGGTAACATATTCGATTAACACAAAACAATTTCCAAAGTAAATAATAAGATGGGTATAATGTAGTTAGGTGCTGTTGTGAGTTCCCTGACACTTCTTACCTGGGGTGGGACAAGGAGATGGAGAATGTTTTCACCTGGAACCTGTTCCTCCTCCTACTTGACCCCTCGTCTCCCCCATAAAATCATAGAATGTTTTGGATTAGAAGACATCTTTAAATGTCATCTAGTTCAACCCCCCTAGCAGGGGTGTCTGCAACTAGACCAGAGCTCAGACCCCCAGATAACCTCACCTGGTATAGAATCATAGAATCAGCCAGGTTGGAAGAGACCTCCAAGATCAGCCAGTCCAACCTAGCACCCAGCCCTAGCCAGTCAACCAGACCATGGCACTAAGTGCCTCAGCCAGGCTTTGCTTCAACACCTCCAGGGACAGTGACTCCACCACCTCCCTGGGCAGCCCATTCCAATGCCAATCACTCTCTCTGGCAACAACTTCCTCCTAACATCCAGCCTAGACTTCCCACAGCACAACTTGAGACTGTGTGCCAGGCATGGGGCATCTACCACCTCTCTGCATAACCTGGGCCAGGCTCTCACTACCCTCAGTGGTAAATATTTCTTCCTTCTCTCCAGTCTAAATCTCCCTCTTTTAGTTTAAATCTATCCTGTACCTTTGTCCTGTAGAAACATACCCTTTAACAAAAGTTCCTGCTTCACTTCATAAAATTTCCTTGCCCCACTGTGGAAGCACAGGGAGCTGGAAAATTTCTCTGCATATCAAAACACTTTGCCCATTTCCTTTTTTCATCATGAAGGAAAAATGAAAAACAAACAAACAAACAAAAAAACAACAAACCACCCTCAACATTTTCATGTTTTAAAGAGGGCAAAGGAGGAGCAACACCTTTCTTATACCCCTCCTCAGGTGCCTTTTGCACCTTGTCCTGCTGAGGGTGCTCCGATGTCTGAATGTGAATGGAGTGACATCTCCCACCAGTGTTCACCATGGCAAAATTTTCAGTCTTCTCTACTGGATTAATGGTTGGACCTGAAGATCCTAAACATCTCTTCCAATCAAGATGATTCTATGATCTTCCCTAAGAATGTGTAAAAGATCTTGTGTTTCCTCTAGTTTCTTTGTGTATTTCAACCCATTTTACCTCTTCTGGGCTGGATGCTGTTCACAACAAGCTTTTCAACCACATAAAGCTTCAGAGTTCATCCATCACTAACTGCAGCAGATAAACACAAGCCTAACAGCAGATGTGTTTAAAAAGAAAGGTTTAAAGGTTGCATGTTTGAACATGCATGTCAAAATGCCTCTAAAACTCAATGTTCTGTGCTGAAATCAATTCATCTTATCAATAGCCAGGAATTCCCAGAGCTTGAATTGTGATCTCCTGCTCATCACTAAGATTCTGAAAAATCAACTTCACGTGAACACAGACATTGGAGATGCATCTGAGAGGATGAGTGACAACTGAGGAGGAAAGGCTGAGAGACCTAGGGCTGTTCAAGCTGGAGAAGAGGCCTTGAATGGCCTTAAGCTGCACCAGGGGATATTTAGGCTGGACATTAGGAACATCTCTGAAAGGGCTGTCAGGCATTGGAATAAGCTATCCAGGGAGATGATTGAGTCACCATCCTTGAAGGTCTTTGAAAGTCATGTAGATGTGGTGCTTGGAGATAGAGCTTAGTGATGAACTTGGTAGAATAGGGTTGATGGCTGTACTCAATGATCTTCAAGGTCTTTTCCAACCTAAACGATTCAAGGATTCTATGATAAGAGCAGCCTGAGAGGGGATCTTCTCGATGCTCAGCAAGAAGCAGAAGGTGGGGGGCAAGCAGATGGGATCAGACTCTTCTCTGCGGTGACTCATGGAAGGATGAAGGGCAATGGATATGAAATGGAATGTGGATGATACATCTAAACAGGAGTAGAAACTTCTTTGCTTTCAGTGCACTGTAGCCCTGAAAGCAGAATGCTCAGAGAGGTTGTAGAATCTCCTTCTCTGGAGAAGTTCCAAACTCATCTTGATGCTGGGCAAGCTGTTTTGGGTTCCCCTTCTTTAGAAGAGGATTTGACTAGATCATAGAATCATAGAATCAACCAGGTTGGAAGAGACCTCCAAGATCATCCAGTCCAACCTAGCACCCAGCCCTAGCCAGTCAACCAGACCATGGCACTAAGTGCCTCAGCCAGGCTTTGCTTGAACACCTCCAGGGACGGTGACTCCACCACCTCCCTGGGCAGCCCATTCCAATGCCAATTACTCTCTTGGCCAACAAGTTCCTCCTAACATCCAGTCTATGCTTTCCCTGGCACAACTTGAGACTGTGTCCCCTTGCTCTATTGCTGCTTGCCTGGAAGAAGAGACCAACCCCCACCTGCCTACAACCTCCCTTTAGGTAGTTGTAGACAGCAACGAGGTCCCCTCTAAGCCTCCTCTTCTCCAGACGTCAGAGGTTCCTTTAAAAGTCTACCATGTTGGGATTCTGTGATGTTAAACCCATGATCTTGCAGGGCCATGCTGTGGTCTGTATATTTTCTGTTACATTTCCATATTTTAGATTATTTCTGGTACATTTACACATTTGCAAACTCTTGCAGCTGGGACATCCTGCAGAGAAAAGCAGAGCTGGTGAGCAACATCACAAAAAACCATGCACAAGAGCAGTAGTTTTGGGGTGATATTGGAAATATAAACATAGATTAATATTCATGTGTGCACAAAAATCTGTCAAACCGACAACTACACTCTGCTGATCATCATCATTCCAGCTGGCTAATGGTCAGTCTGTACCCTCAGATATCCAGCTGTGAAGATGGCAGAAATCACAGTGCATTAGCTTTGTTGTGGAGGTGACGGCTTTGGTCACAACCTTTTTCTCCTCCTCCTCCATACAGTTGTTGGCCAAGTGATATCCCTTGGAATGTCTCCAGAGTGAGGATAAACAAGACAAGGCAAATCTCCATGGTGAGTGCAGATGGACCTAATTGTCCCAACAAAATCCCAGGGTCCAAGAATGGTGGGGTCTGGAAGAGACCTCTGCAGATCATCTAGTCCAGTCTCCCTGATAATGCAAAGTCTCCCAGAGAAGGTTGCCAAGGATCACAATGGCCAGGTGGGTTTGGAATACGTCCAGAGAAGGAGACTTCACAAACTCTGCGGGCAGCTTGTTCTGGTGTTCCATCACCCTCACACCAAAGAAGTTTCTCCTCTGGATAAGGCACTTAGTGCCATGGTCTAGTTGACTGGATAGGGCTGGGTGATAGGTTGGATTGGATGATCTTGGAGGTCTCTTCCAACCTGGTTGATTCTATGATTCTATGATTCAGATGGAACCTCCTGATCATACCAATGCTGGCACTAATAAGTTCACTCTTGCAAGTTCATGCCCCAGCTCTCAGTTGTCACTGCACTGCCTGGGGAGCCCTACATAGGCTCTGGTCCAGGGACTGCTGGGACCTCTAGGAAATAAATTTGACTACAAGGAGTGAGAGTCCACCAGCTCATGATGATGCTCAATTTGGCCCACTCAAGTATTCCCAGTCTGCCTCCAACCTGCTCAGCATCTCTTCAACTGCGCTCCCATTTCTCCACCCTGAAGATACTAATTTCTTTTAATTCAAGAAACTGAGAAATAGTCTGAACTGTTAGGAAGCCTCTTTAGTCAGTGGCACCATGGCTGTGTTACCAGCCCTGAGCTAATGCAGAAATAGACATGCCACTCTCTACTCTCACCATTAACCCTCAGAACCACATCTACACAGTTTTGAGATCACTCCAGGGATGGGGATTCCTCCACTGCCCTGGTCATCCTGGGCCAAGGCTTTGACAGCCCTTTTGGGGAAGCAATTGTTCCTTATGTTCAGTCTCAATCCCTCTTGGTGCAACATGAGGCCAATACCTCTTGTCCCATTGCTTGTAGCTTGGAAGAAATGACTAGCCCCTACTCACCTCCAATCTCCTTTCAGGTTGCAGGACTAGATTGGTCCAAACCACTACAACACAAGCCCCCTGCCCCACCTGCCCACCTTACCCTCTCCATCCTACCTATACCACAGCCTGCCACATGCTGCCTGCAGCCCAAAACAGCCTTCCCCTGCAGAGCCTGCTGTTGCCCTGCTCATCTCCTGCTTTACTGGCCCCTCTGGCTTTCAAGCACAGCTTCAATTGCTATCTGAACCTTTTACAGGACTCCTCAGTGTTCACTCATACTTTTTTAAGGCTGGTGGGCAACTTTCATGTTGCCATTGCTGCTGCAGCCATTTCTTCTCTGGTTTCCCTCAGCATGGGTGTATTTTGCTGACATTTGCCAGGCTCTCCTCCTTTCCATTATTATTTTTAACATTCTCAATGATTCCTGAAGCCAGTTTTTAAGATAATATTGAAAGCTCAATCTTAATTACACAGCAAACACAGAAGTGATGCTACTGGGGAGAAGCCTCCAGTACCCTGTGCTCCACTTCTGCTCCTGCTGTACATGTCCAGGTGTGCACATGCTTCTCGGGCCAACAGCTTCTTGGGCTGAAGAATGTGTGATTGGTAGTTTTACACCAAAATTCTCCCCTTAAGATGTCTGTAGGGTTCCACTGAAATGTTCATGCTGTGGTTGCTACCCTGTAATATGTTTCTGCCCCAAAATTACATGCTCTTACTATTATAAATAATCAGTTTCATGCAGAGATCATGGTCGGCACTAGGAGAGCAGCTCAGGAGCTCTGCCTGTTTGTCCTCTACATTGGCCATGGTTGTGAGCCTGTGAGCACCAAAAATCACAGAAACACAGAATTCTAGTGTGGTGGGGGTTAGATGTGACCTCTAGAGATCATCCAGTCCAGTCTCCCTGTCAAAGCAGAGTCACCCTCACCACGTTGCCCAGGATCACAATGTCCAGGTGTGTTTAGAATCTCTCCAGAGAAGCAGACTCCACAACCTGTCTGGCCAACCTGCTCCAGGGCTCTAGCACCCTCATACCAAAGGTTTTTTTCCTCATCTTCCTCCTGGATTTCTGTTTGTGTCTGTTGCCCCTTCTCCTGTCACTGGACACCAGCGTAAATCATCTGGCTCTGTTATCTTGTCTCGCACTCACTAGCTCTTGCTGAACATTCAGAAGATGCTGCTCAGGCTGCTCTTCTCCAGGCTCAACAGCCACAGGTCTCTTAGTCTTTCCTCCTCACAGTGCTGCTCCAGTCCTCTCAGCATCTTTGTAGCCCCCATTGGACTTTCTCCAGTAGTTCCATCTTGCTTGAAATAGTGAGCCCAGAACTGCCCCCAGGACTCCAGCTGTGGCCTCACTGGGGCAGAGTATAGGTGAGGAGAATCTCCACGGGCCTGTTAGTCATGCTCTTCTTAGGTACCCCAGAACCTGTTAGCTTTCTTGGCCAGAAAGACACATTGCTGGCTCATGGGGAACTTGTCCATCAGCACTTCCAGGCCCTTTCCAATAGACAAGCCCCTCACATGTACTCGTGGAGGGTGTTACTCCTTTACAGGTGCAGGACCCTACACTTATCATAGAATCATAGAATCAACCAGGTTGGAAGAGACCTCCAAGAACATCCAGTCCAACCTATCCCTCAGCCCTAGCCAGTCAACTAGACCATGGCACTAAGTGCCTCATCCAGTCCTTTCTTAAACACCTCCAGGGATGCTAACTCCACTTGTTGAATTTCATGAGGTTCTTCTCCACTCATATCTCTAGCCTGTCCAGATCTGACTGTTGCAGACACTAGACTACCCCATTCTGTCCACTACTGCTCCACAACCCCCAGCTGTGGAATTATACACAGTTTTACACAGACTTGAAGTTCAGTTTGGGGGTTTGTGGAGAAACAGCTTAGAAAAGGGCCATCAAGCACCAAATCCTTCATTCCTTCTGCGTTCCAAACACTTAATGAATGTGAATGTTAGACTTGAGAGGTCTGTGAGATCTGACTCTCTGCAGCTATGACTCTCTTGGTATTTCTACTTAAAAATTTTATTTTCAAGGCACTGTAATTGTATGTAAAGTTTTTCTTGGATCTGTAAGACAAAAAAGCCCTAACAAGTCAAAGGCTCAGCCTGGGAGAAGCAGTTGATGAGCATACAGATGGAAAGACATTTTCAGAAGGGAAATCTGAGGGTTTGATACTTTTCCTCTTTCTTATCTGCAATTGCTTTGGTTCTGAGCTCACATTTTACTGACTGCAGGATTCACTTATTTGCAAATCACATTGATTCAGCCACTTTTTATTCTGGGGATAAATGTGCTTTCATTAGTCTATTACAAAATGTATTAAAAATAAAAGGTGGATGACAATGTTAGCACTTAAGATGAGATTCTTTACATACATGTGAGGGTTTATGTTTTATTTCAAGAGGAGTTTCATTTGGATTTCTAGCTATTACCTGTCATCTCAATAAAACATGTATGAAAGCATCCCTAAGCACCTCCTGCCATGTCAGGGATATATGGTGTAAGAGTGTGCCCATGTCAGCAGTGACAAGCTGAACGTTAATGGCTCTAAAACAGTCTTTATGGTTTACTGTCCCTGTAATCCATTTTATAATGAGTGCTCAACTAGGTACAACGGCTCTCCTAGTTTCCTTCCTCCTTTTAACTCATCTAAGGTGCTCAGACAAAGGGAAAAGCTCCAGACTGTGGGCGATTCTTCTGGAGAAGCTGAAATACTTGTGCAAGACATAGAAATTAAAAACAAGGCTTTGCTCTAATCCAGGAGTTTCCTTCTGTGGGTTTGAAGAGAGGCCAGCATTGATATTTTACTGTAGTTTATGGGAAAGGTTTTACATTTTCTCAAGGTGGCACTGCTCTGGACTTAACAAGATGTGGGGAAAGGGAATGGGTGCTGCAAGCCCATGGTAAATGCCAGCATATTTAGAGCTGTAGCAAAAGCAAAGTATGAGATTCCCTACCATGGCTACATCCCAATCCTGCACTCTTTATCCATGCATAAGAATAGGGCAGCTATGGCAATGCAGAGCATTAGCATCTATTTCTAACAGTCTCCTAACATAACCTGTGGAACCACAGAATTCCAGCACAGTGGGGGTTGGAAGGGTCCTCTGGAGATCCAACCCCTCTGCAATAAATGTGATTATTCCCATCTCTAGTGGCACAGAAGGTGACAGTAATGATAAAGTGAACTTTATCAGCTCAGCAATAAAAGGAGTAAATCACAAAATCACAGAATCTCAGTGTGGTAGAGGTTGGAAGGGATCTCTCGAGACTATCCAGTACAAGCACCCTGCTAAAGCAGGGGCACCCAGAGCATGTTGCTCAGGATCACAATGACCAAGTGTGCTTGGAATCTCTTCAGAGAAGGAGACTCCACAGCTTCTCTGGACAGCCTGCTCCAGGGCTCCAGCACCCTGACACCAAAGAAGTTTCTCTTCATTTTCCAACAGAACCTCCTGGGTTCCAGTTTATGCCCATTGCCCTTGGCCTGTCACTGGGCACTACTGAAAAGAGTCTGACCCCATCCTCTTGCAGAGCATTGAGAAGATGTCCTCTGAGGCTGCTCTTTTCCAGGCTAAGCAGCCCCAGGTGTCTCAGCCTTAAACTCTTTGCATATATCAGCTGGTGAGTTGTTCCTCCTTGTGGAAGGTCAGGGTGTGTCAGATGTCAGGTGTAGGCACCCAGTTTAAAGGCAGGCAGAGCTGGGAATGAACGGCAAGAATCTTCCTCTGATTCATCTTTTCTCAGATGTACTTCTTTTATTGATTGATTATTTTATTTACAGATATTTATATTTATTTATTATTATTTTATTTATTCTTTTATTTAGGTTGGACTGGGTGATCTTGGAGGTCTCTTCCTACCTGGCTGATTCTATGATTCTGTGAATGGAGAACATTAACAGAATGCATGGGTAGAAAGAAGCCCCCATCTCTGCAGCCCCCAGCATTCCCACTGCTCCCACTGGTCTCCATGAGAAAGTCAGCCTTACTGCCTTCTCTGGCTGGTGCAGCATGTTGGCTTCTGCAAATATTCCCATGCATGGGTACATGGCTGTCATAGAATTGTTTTGCTTAAAGGAGACCTCGAAGATCATCAGGTCCATCTGCTAGCTCAGCGCTGCTAAGTCCACCATTAAACCTTTGTCCCTCAGTACCACATCTACGCTGCTTTGAAGCCACGCCAGGGATGGGAACTCCACCACTGCTCTGGGCCTTTGCAGCCATTTAGAGGAAGAAGTTGTTCCTAACGTCCAGCCTAAATCTCCCCTGGTGCAACTTGAGGCTGTTTCCTCCTGTTTTATCATTTGTTCCTTGGCAGAAGAGGCTGAGCCCTACCTGGCTATAACCTCCTTTCAGGGAACTGTAGAAAGTGAGAGGTCTGTCCTGTGACCTCCCAGGAATACAACAAATAAAACCACTTCTTAGAATAATGCTTGGGGATTGGTTTTGTTGTTGTTGGTTGGTTGATTGGTTGGGTTTTTTTTTTAAGCTAAAGCCTAGGTTTTGAGTCCTTCTGTCTCTTGAATATAGTAATGGCAATGCTAATGATAATAACCATGACAAGAACAATAAAGCCAAGAAGAAGAATTACAACTATAAATTCCTGCCGTGGAGGAGATAGCTGTAAGGAAAGCTGGGCTCCTCAATCTCTACCCATGCTGCAGAGGCCTCTGGGAAAATGCATCCCTTCAGGTCCTCCCACCCACCATCCTCCCTGATCCAGGAGACCAGCTGCCATCCAGCTGTTTTTCCTGCACACCACCTCTTCCCAAGTTCTACTTCACACAAAAACAACCTCAGCACCTCCAAAGGACACCCCACGGCACTCACATCCCTCGTCCTCCCCTAGGAAAGAAGATGGAACATCTCTCCTACACATACAGAGGGTTCTGGGGTGCCACCAGCAGGTTGCCCTGGGGATCCCGAGCCCGGGGGCTGGGTGCACCCAAGGGGAGGAAGGGAAGGAAACAACTAGAAACAGCCACTTAACGTCTATTTAGAGCCTGGGAGCATTTGTGAAAGCCATCCCCATTACTGTTGAAAAGATGCAAATTTGGTGAAATAATCAGCTGTATGGCTGCAGGCTGTTTCTCAAGTACCCTGATTCCTTACAGGAGGGAAAGTATTAGTGTAAGACACACAGCAAGGCCAAGTTCATGTTGCTCAGAGGTAGCCCCTAACCAAACTCCACCAAGTGCTATAAAACAAGATTTGTTATCCTGGAAAGCAATGACAGTTCATGCAATAAAGCTGCCCCCCCAACCCCTAGAAAAAAATAACAGAACCCTTAAGGCTGGTTGCAGGGGTGCAAAAAGCATCGCTCACAGGCATGTTTGATGGGGAAGCAGAGGGGGGGAAACACATGTTGGTTGCCACCACACAGAGCTCCTCACCCATCCCATGCCACCCACCCTGCAATTAAATCAGTCACCTTGCATCAGAGTTTTCATCACGTAGCTCTTCATATGTTCAAGGCTGCACTGATCTCCTGCAGCACAGGGAGAAATCTGTGCACAAGGCAGGGAGTTTCTTTGTGCTTAACGCTGGGGATGAGCCAAGGAGGAGTTCTGGCCTTAAGAATCCTTGGGAGAAAGCTTAATGCATGAGTTAAAGCAAGGTGTTCACCCAGCAGACATCTGTAGGGCTTCCCTTTTTGCTTCCCTTTTTGCTTCCCTTTCCACTTTCCACCTTTAACTGGCTAAATTTGGGGGGCGGGGGGGGGGCGGGGAGAAAATTATGTATTTAAGAAGGGGATGAAATTTAATACCCACAACTCCTTTATTATTATTAACTTACATTTCTTAACTTTATTTTGTTGTCATTGCTTATTTACAATGTAGTACCTTTGTAATCGTTGTTTATTTATAATACACTATATTTAAAGCTATTGAATATTTGTCTTTGACTTATTTGCATCTTATCTATTCTATTTATTTGACATTTTATCGTTATTCACCATCTTTCTCCATCATTATTTAATGATTATCTATTACCATGCTTTCAGATTACTTCAGATTTTTGTTCTGATATCTTTGTTCATTTAGCATTTACCATCTTTACTTTTTAGCATTATTTATTTATCATTTATTTTAACTTATTAATTATTACTTATCTTGTATATCTGTCCTTTAATTATTACCTGTTATCTTTATTTATTGGTGTTTAATTATTGTTGCTTACTTTCAGTTCTTACTGTTCATTATCTTTGTTTTCTTATCACTGTTTATTTAGTATTTATTACCTGCATTCCTTATTATTTGATTTGTTATAATTATTTATTGATTAATACTTTTTTATTATCTTTATTGTTTGTTATTTATTAGCTTTGATTCTTTACCATTAGGTGCTTATCATTTTTCACTGTATTCCTTATTATTTATGCTCTTTGTTTTGCTATCATTATTTACTTATTATTTTTTAACCTTTATTCCTTGTTATTTATGATCTTTCTTTTCTTATCATTATTCACTCATTATTTATTAGCTTTATTCCTTATTATTTGTGTTCTTTGCTTTCTTAGTGTTATTTACTTATTATTTATCATCTTCATTCTTTTACTATTATTTATTATTATCTAAATTCCTGGTATTTATTACTTGAAATATTCTGCTAGTATTTATTACTTTAAATATTTTCCTAACAACCTCAAATTGTTGTAATTCACATATTTTATAACAGGAATATCAAATACTTTCTTTAACCCAGCAGCTTCTTCATGCATAGAAGGTGAACCTTCACTCAAATCCAATCATTTCACTTCCCTCCCCCCCTCTTCCAGAGCAGGTTTACAGCCAATGCCCTAAAATAACATGCTGGAAACAAAAATATCTGCTTTCAGAGGGAGGTTCAGCTGTGTTTGTGCTGTGCATATGGCAGTCCAGAAGATAACCAAGGATGAAGGCATCACTTCAAATTCTGAAGTGTTATTTTGATGACAAAACAGCTCAAGTTGCTTTTAGAGCCCAGGGATGGAATGAAGTTGGAATTGGAGACGGTGTGTTTGTGTGCACGACAGAGTTTCACGCCACAATATCCATCTTTACGTAGTCTTCTCATATCTTTTTTTCTTGGTGGGGCAGATATTCTAATGAAGTGCACAGAATAGCTGAGGTAAATAAAAAAAAACCAGGCAAACCATTTCAAGAAAGGACATTAAGTTGCCTGTACAGATACTACAAGGTGCATGAAATAGGTGAGGAGAGTCTTCATCACGTTAAAGCTTTCTTTTCTTGATTCCTTCCCCCCCCTTTCCCTCCATCTTCTGTAACAACATAAAAGATACTGTTATGACAAGTACTCTGGTAGTTCACTCTTTCATTTATAATTTAACCACAGCCTATATAACCTAATCAGAAAAATGTGGAGCGTGATTAGTACGACAATCGGATGCAGTCGGGGGCTCCTTGAACAACTCAAAAGAACAACACAAAAGAAAGCACACTGAAAAAAAAAATCCCCACAATAAAAAGAAGAGGGGTGGAGGGGTGGGAAAAAAAAAAAAAGAGGCAAGGAAAAAAACACGAGGCACATCAGAAAATATGTGGTATTTCTTTAATATTTCATTTTAAACTACCTAATTGTGTTTTTAAGCTTCGGTTCCTGTAATTTTGCAAGACGAGGCATTCCAGTGAGAAAACATATGGTAAGGGATTTTTAAACCACATAGCTAGAGTGCATCATAGACTTATCTGCTGCTTTAGTGTCACAAAAATCCACCGCTGAATTTATCCAGTCACCCATTAAAGAAAGAAAAGAATTAAAGGCAAAGGAGTTAAACAAAACAAACAAAAAAAAAAGAATCCCCAAATGCTCAGAAAAGAAAGGGGAAAAAAATAACTACTGGAAAGTGACATCGGGTTCAAGGCAGATCTGGGAAGACTTCCTATGGCAGGAGAAGGAGCAATTTAGC
Source organism: Pogoniulus pusillus (assembly GCF_015220805.1). NCBI lineage: Eukaryota > Metazoa > Chordata > Aves > Piciformes > Lybiidae > Pogoniulus > Pogoniulus pusillus. The sequence goes on from NC_087269.1 coordinate 39,900,436, forward strand.
TCGCTGAAGGCTGCCGGTTATTTTTGGGGTAGTGCATAGTAAATATTGCATGGGGTTGTGACAAACTGTCATTAGCCACAACTTGTAGTGAGGGCTCTGCTCAAATGAGGTTGAATGAATCTCACGCCTAGGATCAAACTTCAAATTGTGGTCCTTTCCCATAGCCTTTCTGGGTCCAAATGGGGCAAAGCGTGGTGTGTTTCGATTGGAGTGGGCAAGGAGATGGTTTTCAGGAGTCACTGAATCAGCACTTAGCGCTTTCTGAAGGGATGTCAAGATAAAATAGCAATGGACTTTGACATTTGATGTAGCAGAAAGGCTTAGAGAAGATATGCGGGCTTGTTGGGTTGGGCGGAGGGTGCTGCTCCCACCCCAACACCATGGAGTTGGAAGGGTTTCCTCAAGCTGAGCCTGAGGTAACAGGAGGACACAGCGAGGCTGGGCTGCAAGGGGAAATTCAGGCAACACCTCAAACAGTGTCACTGCTACAAACACCTGAGGAGCTCACAATGCCTTGGCACTCACATGAAGTCTTCTGCTTTGGTTGGAAACAGAGTTAACTTTTAGAGATGGATGGTTAACTCCTGGTGTGGAGACTGGGAAAGGCTGCTGCAGGGCTGTGTCGCACAACTACAGTTTGTTAAGAAACACTGCAATGCCAAGTAGCCTTCAAAATCCTTCTCTTCATGTGCACATGAGGAGTGTTGGCCCTCAAAACCCTTCAATTCATGTGTATATGAGGACCATACATGAATAGCATGGTGTTTATTTAAGCAGTTGAATAGTATGATTGCAGTAGAGGCAGATACCGAAAGTAAGACCCTCTACACAACTCTGCTGCTGAGATTCACCTTGTTCTGCCCTATTTGTACATGAAGAGTAACATCACTATGCATAGATCTGTGTCCACCTCCTCATCCTCCTTTTATGATTTGAAGGTCTTTTCCAACCAAAACAATTCTATGATTCTGTCTGAGCTTATCTGGAATTGGCTCTTTCCTTTCTTTCTGGGTTTTAAAGGACAAAATCTTAACCCTTTGCACCTAAAGGATTTCCCCAAGGTTGTCCTTTTTTGTTTGTTTGTTTTTCCTCATTGGAATTTCTGAATGCAAAGTCTGAGAAAAATATGAGGTGTTAATCTCGATAATTAGGGCACAAAAATAATTAGAGGCACCCCCCCCAAAAAAAACAACAACCCCAAAACATAAATCCTCCACAACAAAAATAACAAACAAAAACCCCAGCCACAACAAAAAAGAAAAACAACCTTAAGGTGCAGAAAGCAATTTTTTTTAAGGTTGTTTATTTGTTTACCTTATTAAGCTAAATATCTGTCTGAATTAATCACTAATGACTGTGAAGAAGGCTCAATAACATTGCTTTAATGAACAGCAGTGTCAAATGTATTTTGCAGGGCACCAAGTCCCTCTTCAAAAATCCCTTTTCTGCCCCATTTTCTGTTGGCCAAACAGTAAATTATTTACATTTACTGTGCTTATTTAAACACTTAAATGCTATGACTGGAGTAGGGGCTCATAGTAAAAAAATAAAGACTCATTACACAGCATTGCTGCTGCAAATTCATCTTGTTCTGCCCCAAAAGGCTGCCTTGCCCCCTCTCCCCCCCTACCATCACTCCAAGTTTTTTTTACAACGATTCTTGCAACACCCAGTTATTAAATATGTTTTTTTTCTCTCTGAAATCTATTATTTTGCATGCTTCTGAAGGACTTCAGTGCCTTTAATACCAGTGTAGTGGCTTGAGCAAAGTTTGTGTGTGTGTTTTTTTTTTTCCTGAGGAAAAATTGTGCAGGATTTCTGCTTTTTTCAGCCTCTTTCCATCTATTATTCACATCGTAAACATCTGCATTGTAAATGTCAGACGGACTAATTGTCATCTCTCCAGAACTGGGTGTTAAGTGAATGTGTTCAACATTATTCTTTTAGCTAACAAAAAGAATAAAATTCTCTTTTTCCTATTAATCTCTCAAAATGCAGCTCCTTTTTTTTGTTTGTTTCTTTTTTTTTTCTTCCTTTCTTTTTTTTTTTTCCCCTTTCTAGTAGGCAGAGAGGATTTTTTTAGCTGTCTCATATGTGGTATTTTTATCCCTGCTCTGAAAAACCTTGGTGAGATCTTTTCCTGCTGCAGATTTTGGCTTCGTAGACGTGCAGGAGAAGGAAGGTGAGCTAATTCCTCAAGCCCTGTGTTAAAGCTACATCATGGAATAGAATTGGAAGGGAAACAAGTCAGAGCAGAGGAGCTCAAAGTGGGAATCCGCAGCTTTCTAGGATCTCCTTCAAGGTGATTTTTCTCTCTCTTTCTTTTTCCTTCTTTTTTTTTTTCTCTTTTCCCCAAGACTGCAGAATGATCAATGTTTCGTAGCAAATCCAAAGCCAGGAGAAAACTTTGTTGGCAATTTTAGTTGCTGAGATGGTTGCAAGAGCTGAGGAGCTGCGTGGAAACCTCTGCACCGCAACACAGATTCTGACTTGGGGGTGTTTTGTCCTCTCCTGCTTTGGGTTGAGAAACTAAATATAAATAACCCTGGAAAGACATGTGGATATTTTCCAGGGGGAAAAAAAGGCAAAATGAATCTTGCAGAATTAACTGTTTCAGTGATGGGTTCTAAATGCCACTAATGCAACATTAATGCTAAAAAAGTCCCGTGTTATGCATAAGGGATTCTATAGAAGAAAACATTCCAGTGGCTCTCACGATCTAATTAAAAGACATCAGGTGTGTTGTAAAGAATCCCCCCTTTAAGACGACGATACTCAAATTGATGATGTTCCCCTTATTCCCAATCCAGAATGGGACAGAACCTGCTGTTGGGGTTATCCCATCCCCTGCATATCACAAGTCCTCTGCTCTTTGTTGCTCAATGCGAGGCAGAAAATCAAACATTGCTACAGTATGTGCTGGGCTGTTGCTGCACTCCCTGTCACATTCATCTTTGGGGCAATTTTTGCAGCTTCTCCACCCCACCCCACCCCCCCCCCCGCACCCCTTTTTTATTTCTGCTTTATTCTTTCCCTTTTCTGCTTTTATTTCGGGTGCTTTTCTTTGTGCTAGCCTTATTGCGAAAATGACGTGGAAAAGGGGAAAGAAATTTGAGCGCACTGCGATTCTGTAGGGCTAGAGGAATACCCAGGTGCTGGGGGGGTCTTGAGTGCCGTCCCCTCGCTGGGATGGGATGAACCCACTCTCCCCCTCGCCATAACTAAAGGAGCCAGCGGTGCCTCCCATGGGTGGCCACGAGGCGGCGCTGTGGCTCCGCGCGGTCCTGCCGCCCGCCCGCCCGCCCGGCCCCGGCAGCGGGAGCGGGGCTTGGATGGATGGAGGGAGAAAAGGATGGAGGGAGGAGGGATGGAGGGAGAAAAGGAGGAGGGAAAAGGAGAGGAGGGAGGGAGGGAGCAGCGCTTTACAAGTTCCTGAATTTTATGGCTGCGCTGCAACAGCGGAATGTCCACTCAATCTGTTGAGAAGTTAGCCCAGCAAACATGCAGCGGGGCATATTAAACACAGGCTGAAATGGTGCAGTGAATATTTATTAGTGAAAATATAGGTTCTCAAAAACAGAAATAAAACAGGGTAATGGATGAAGGGAAGAATAGATTTAACACTGAAATAAATATCAAAGGTGCAAAGAAAAGGGGAAATATAGTGTTCAAACAACGCTGCGAATTGGGCCCAGATTTAATGCGTCCCCCGGGAAGAAAAGGTTGGACAGACTGTTGGAATTGAGATACTACTTTTAGTACACAGCTCCTGTAATGCTGTCAGCTTTATTTCCTTTGACAAATGTGAAATAAAATTTGTCAAAGTTAGGGCTTGGTAAGTTTGCTATTGAAAATTCAATTGGTAATAACTAGTATAGCCTGGCACTCAGGAGATTTTTAAAGGAAAGGGATGTTTAAGATGCTGGGAAAG